>NC_134312.1:176151332-176263832 GCF_964195595.1 Calonectris borealis
TGAAAATATTTGCAGGGATCAAGAAACAAAAGGCTAGTTTGTGTGACTGGATGTTCTTTATCCATCGTATTCTATAAAATTATTATTAGTAGTATTATTAAAGATGTGTAACGACTACATTTTTTTTTTTAAAAAAAAAAGGTAAAAGCTGGATATTACTTTGCTGTTTTCCAGCAAAAAAATACATAGTAACTGGAATTAATATTTGAATTCAGAACTCTGACAATGATATTTAGAGATCCAGACATAAACCCAATATCTTTTAGAATGCTAACTATGTAAAGCAAAGACTACAGTTATAATTTAAATACAATGCTTTTTTTTTCCTCAAATTTATTTGTATTTGGGGAGGGGATGTAATTTTCATATTTAAATTCATTAGGTTGTGCTAGTGCAAATTCTACATGGCCTCAAAGTGAAAGGTGGCTGCGAATGCCATGCCATTACAGATTAGCTGACTGAATCATGACAGTCTCCCAGTTACGTAAAGTGGTTTCAGTTTATGTGGCGTAATCCATTTTTCACTGGATCCCATAGAGGAAATACCGTGGGTATCCTGCCACACAGAAGAAGACAGAAACTGGTCCCATCCCAAGATCCAAGTGGTATGGACATAGTTATATCCACATTCCTTTGGGCAAGCGCTTGAGCACATCTGTCTTGGAGAGTGTTAGAGTAGTCCAAAATAAAGCCAGAGACTGAGTTTAAGAAGCAAGCAAGGGTGGAGAACCTTAATCTGAGACCCTGTTTTTATGGCTGTGTCTATGGCCAAAGGGACCATGAACGTGGCTGCAAGCATAAGTTGGTGGTTAGGGCATTCTTTTGGAAGAAAAGGTCTGAAGTCCAGTCACTGGTGTACTGAATATTTTGATGTAGATAGGTAACTTGAGCAGTGGTTTGAACTTAGGACTCCACATGCTTTGGAGAGTGCCTAGGTAAGCAAGCAGTAGAGTCATGTTCATTCTTACATTGCTTTGCTCTTGGCAGAGGAATTAATCAGGGGAACAGGTTTAACAAAAGGTTAAATCCAGGTTTAACCTGGATTTTCTTCACAGGTAGAAGGGGAAATGACTAAAATACATTCCTGAATTAGCTAGTTGTGACTGAATTTCCTCAGATAACAGAGGGAAAAGAAATGTCTCCTATATCTCAATGTAGTTTTGTAGATAACTGGAAAATTTCATCACCGTCACCACTGTCCACCTGTGACAAAAACAGAAGTGTGGCCAGCAGGTCGAGGGAGGTGATTTTCCCCCTCTACTCCACTCTCGTGGGACCCCACCTGCAGTACTGCATCCAGCTCTGGGATCCCCAGCACAGGAAGGACATGGACCTGTTAGAGCGGGTCCAAAGGAGGGCCACAAAAATGATAAGAGGGATGGAACACCTCTTCTATGAAGAAAGGTTGAGAGAGTTGGTATTGTTCAGCCTGGAGAAGAGGAGGCTCCAGGAAGACCTTGTTGTGGCCTTTCAATACTTAAAGGGGGCTTAGAAGAAAGATGGAGAGAGACTTTTTACCAAGGGCTGTAGTGACAGTACAAGCGACAATGGTTTTAAACTGAAAGAGGTTTAGATTGGACATAAGGAAGAAATTTTTTACAATGAGGGTGGTGAGACACTGGAACAAGTTGCCCAGAGAAGTTGTGGATGCCCCATCATTGGAAGTGCTCAAGGTCAGTTTGGATGGGGCTTTAAGCAATCTGATCTAGTGAAAGCTGCCCCTGGCAGTGGCTTTGGACTAGATGGTCTTTAAAGGTCCCTTCCAACCCAAACCATTTTATGATTCTATGAATTTATGTTTAATCATTTAAAAGAAGATCATAAGTACCTCTCTGCTAGAGAATGATCAGGACTCCCAGAAGTATTTATTCAATGTCCAGGAAAAATTCAGTCTTCCTGTCCAAAGTATGGCACTGCTGTTCTCAGAAAGGGTGGATTTAAGCTACAAACTTTTCATGCCATTTTAGATCCCTTCTCAATTTACAGAATTTTCAATCTAGACACCTAAATTAAATATGTTATGGACAGACTACCTAACACAATGTGGTAATTCCACTTAGGTGGAAGATGACTATGTTAAGTTTATGTGAGTTTCGAGTACGGTGTCATTGTAATACCTAAGTTCCTTCTGAGGACTTGTCCTGGTTTTGGCTGGGATAGAGTGAAATTTCTTCCTAGTGCTGTATTTTGGATTTAGTATGAGGAGAATGTTGATAACACACTGATGTTTTCAGTTGTTGCGAAGTGCCCTGTCAAGGACAGCTTCCATGCTCTACCAAATGCAGAGGCTGGGAGGAGGGAGCACAGCCAGGACGGCTGGCCCAGCTGGCCAATAGGGTATTCCATACCATGTGATGTCATGCTCAGTATATATGGCGTGATCCAGGAAGTAGCGATCGCTACTTGGTTTCGGTCAGTGCGGGTGGTGAGCAATGGCATTGTGCATCATTCATTTTGTATATTTTATCATTATCATTATTATTATTATTATTTTCCCTCTTCTGTTCTATTAAGCTGTCTTTATCTCAACCCATGAGTTTTTCTCACTCTTACCCTTCCGATTCTCTCCCTGTCCCACCGGGGAGGGGGGGGAGGGAGTGAGCGAGCGGCTGCGTGGGGTTTGGCTCCCTGCCAGGTTAAACCACGACAGTCCTTAAGAACCCTTTTTTTTTGTACCTAGATAAGTAATAAAAAGCCGTAATGCAAGCAATAAAAAGCCGGAATCCAAGCCTGTCTTTCAATGAGTCTACATACTTCCCACTTTAGAGCTAAGATATTTCTAATAAAACTACCTGAATTGAAGGGCTTACAGGAGAAAAAATGTGTCTTATAATTGCTAAACTAGTTACCAACACAAAGCTAATTAAAACTCTTTAACAGATCTTAACTGGGACCTAAATTGCACTTCACTGGGACTTAAGTGGTATACAGTGTTGGTTCAAGACCTCTACCTGAAAGTGAATGTCATCATATGGAGCAGATTCTTATCATGCTTACAGCATGATAAAACTCTTTGGAAACCAAGAAGTATCAGGATCTGTTGTATATAACTATGCTGCCTTTTGCTAATTAAATTCCTAATCAATAATTCTTCACCACTGAATCCTGAGTCTAAGGCAGTTTTCTTAAAAGTTCCTTCAGTCAAATGTATGTAAAACAAAGCAAATTACTAATAGATGTAAAATAAGATTAAAACAGTATTTCGGACAAAAGAGAACATAGGTTTTTCTTTGATGTTAGTTTAAGGAGTAATATCTCTTTCTAACAGTTTGACCGTACTCAAGGAATTTCATGTCTGTGTCTTTATTTTCTAAGAATTATGATGTCATTTAGGATCAAAGAAAAATAGAAATCTGATTCTTTTTTGAAGTTGCTGTTGTGCTATATCAATTCTGGCTTCTAATGATATTCAAGTACATAGTGAGATCTACTACTCTAATAACCCACATATAATATCCTTCCTAAGAACTACGTGACAAAAGGCATTTGTAATTATATTTACTTCTGAAAGATTATGGTTTATAGTTAAACCAAGAGAGGCATCCTGTCATTTTCAGAACCCGTTAAATGTGACAGAATCTATTTTTCTGCCAACTTGTGAAGACCAGGCAGAGAGCAAATTTGCTGTGGTCAGCTAAGTGTAACCACTGAGCAGGAAAGTGAATTTAATAATGCATTATTGTTCTTCACTGAAGGTGAACTGTTACAGTGCCTTTGTTATAGCAGACTTTGCCTCTGCTTAGGTTTCCAGATGCCGTGCAGATTACCTGATTAAAATCTCTAATGCATGATAAAATGTTCCATGTACGCTTTTATATTAACATAAATGCATCAGTTTTTGAGGACTGTGACACTAAAGCTAATTGGAAATATTTACTACTCCATTATATGGTGCGTATTACAAATAAGGATTTATTATATGTAGCATAAATGATAAGCAACTGAGAATTCACAAAGCTTATAACTACACTATGGTTTTGGGGGTTAATATAATGAGAGCAAATCTCAAGATGTTTATGATGGCACCTCCAACTCCTGAGCTGATGTTGGATGTTGGTCTTCTGTTTTAATTTTTATTTCACACAGTAATTCAACCAAAAGAGAAAATACTCCTCCTGGCCAAATGCTGTTCTTCTCTTGGCTGTCTCCTGTCATCATTTCAGCACTTTCAGCTCTTTATGTTTTCTAGCTTTCTCCTGCTTTTCTTTAAATTTTGTCCTTTTTTGGTTATCCTATCAACTTCCAATTAAAATTTAAAGCATGATAATTTGCTTGTCACCAACAAGCTGAATTCTCTTCTTTTCCTAAGTGAATAGAAGTAAAATCAGTATGGTTTCTTGTTATTTAAAATTCTTACCTATGTGTCCAAAAGACATTTTGTAATAATTAAATATTACAAAAATTTTTTTGAGGAAAGAAACACACATTATACGTACAAACCTAGGTTCAACTCTCCAATCTGTCACTGTCACTGTCACCCCTCTGTCAGTGTTTTTGTGACCTGTTCGAGTCACATCTTCCTCTATAGCATCCACTTCCGTACTAGTGAGAAATTTACTTAATCATTTTCTTAAAATTTGTGAGCTTCACATGGAGGGCATTAAAAGTAAACCATAGTTCTATATGCGTACAACTACACAGTTAGTATAACAGGCACCGTGTTCAGCAGAGGCTGTGTACTGGAATACAGGTGTATGGGAAATAGGTTTTAGCAGAACGATACAGGAGATATGCCCAGAGCCCACACCTGTTGTGCAGTTAACTCAGGTGAAGCTGTAATGATTAATGCAAGCAAAAGCAGCCCCCCCTCTTCTTTTTTTTCTTTGAGAAGAACCATCGAACAAAGTTCTGTATTACTTTCCATTTTACTGCTTTAAAGGACCTACGCATATATACTTAATATGTCTACATTTATAATTACGTTTTGTGTTCAGGAGAGTTAGTGTTGTGGATTCCTGCCTTGACTCTGGGGATAAGATTGCTACTGCTTACTTTTTGAAGTATATCTACATCTCGAAAAATGAAGTTGAGAATCAGAACTGATGAGCAATGTCCCCCATGACTAGAGATCAAGTCTTCTGCAGGGAGAGAGAGAGCTGGATCAGAGATTTCAAATAATTGTAAGGACAGACACTGTTTAAACTACAGTTGTCAACAGCAAACTTTATTGGAAAGGAGGGGGAGGTTTTTCTTTCACCTTTGTCATACGTATGAATATCACAATGGGCCAAACAGAGCAGAGGCTCAGGAGACTGAAGGGAGGGGGGATTAATAAAAGGAACAATTGGATTAGAATTGGACTTTGGCAGGGCATGGTGGATGAGAAGCTGATAGATTTTGACTTGTTATTAAATTAGAAAAAGGAAATAGATAATTTCATAGCGGAATCAGCTTTTCTTTCCATGTAGTCTTTTATCCACTTTTTTTGCACAGTGTTTATGAAATGAATTTTGTTCCTCATAAAAAACTGTGCAACTTTAAAGGACTTTGAGGAGAAAAGAATTGTCTGATAATTGTTAAACTGGGAGGTCTAATTACCTCCACAGTTAATTAAAACTCTTTAACTGCCCTCTTGGTGTGACAATGATACTTTCTCCTTTCTAAATGAAAGTGTAAAGGTTAAACAAAGCAGCAATCTAGCAAACAGCCTACTAGAATTTGTAATCTGACCCTGAGATCTACTGTTTACTTTGCAGAAATTACAGTGCTGGAGTGTAAAACAGGTGCAGAACACTTGATACTGTTGCCCACTGTTATACAAATGACTTGCTTTTTACTAGGCACGTAGAATTTCCTGCATTTCCTAAAAAACGCCAGAAACCCTAGATTAACAAAGTGGAAAAACTCAGTCTGTTTCTTGGCCGTGACCTTGGCAGCGAGACAAAAGGAGATTGGCAATGTAAGATATTTGTTATATGCAGGAGAAAAGACTCCGCCACTGGAGCCCTCCTGATATAGCTAAAATGCCTTAAACAATTGTTAAAGTTATCACTATAATAGGGACATTTCAGCACTTGGTAACCCAGGACAAATAGACATTTATTTTGCCAAAGCTACATTATATTATTTAACATCTTTTTTTTTTTTTTTTAAAAAAAAAAGGAACACTCTACTATGGGTCATTTTGCAAATAATAACGGCCAATTCTTTTCCCACAATTTTTTTCGCTGAGCATATTTCTAACCAGTTCAACATTCAGAAAATGACAACTAGAAATAATGGGTATCGGACATCTCTGAGCATAGAAAAGTTCTGAATGCATTGCAGGAGCTTACAGTATATGCCTTGTGAAAGAAGGTATATATATTGATTATCTTAATAGGAGATACGTATGGAAGTCAGCATGTGTGAAATCTAACCAATGACATCCTGGGTCAGTTTAAGGACATATATGTATGAATTTAGAAATTCGGCTGGCCAGTGTAGTTATGCATTTTTTTCTCAACAAACAAGACTCAAATTTCCTGCAACCAATGATTTAAATCAAGAGCTAAGATTTAATACTATTCAAATGGAGGAGTTTAAAAAAATAACCCTGTATAGCAAAGGTTTATTTAAAGAGGTTTATCTTAGATTATAATTCTGGTTAAAACCAGCCTCCCACATATCTCTTCTATGTGAAGAATTTTTAGGAAAGTATTTAGCTCTACGCTGTAAGTTTAGCCTACCCTCTCCAAATACTGAACTTAGAGTATGCAGAAGTGTTTTCTCCCCTGTGTCTGGAGTGTCTGCCTTCTGATTTTCCTGACATGAGGATCTGCATCTGGCACCTTTTTTATCTATGATTAGAAAAAAAGAGATTTAAAACTTTTTTCAACAAAGATCTGCTCAAATACAGATTTTTTTTTTAATGAAAAGTTATGTTTTTATCTGCATGCAATTTTTGCAGTTCAAACAAAATAGCTACATATGTTCAGTTTGTAGCAGTCTGATTTGTGGGACAGTGAAAGCATGTCCATTTTCCATTGTATGAACTCATAAAAATACAACTTCAATGACTTTTTAGCTGCATTTTCAAAGCACGTTTCTCCTTTGTTACATAGCAAAGCCTCAGTGTAACAGGCCATAAATTCTGCTAAATAAAAGAGAGCTAGGGAGAGAGCTTAAGCACTGAATCCTTGATTGTCCATACTGCTTAATTGTTAGCTTTTAGCCTGGCTCTGTTTTGACTGCTACAATTAGCTCCCTCCAAAACACATCTGCTCTAGAAAGTACTAGCACTAAATAATGTGGACACAAGAAAATCTTACTTCACCGCATGGTCAGAGATCAAATCGCAGCCCTTTTGTTTAGCACTATGACATCCAAACACAAGGGAATAATGTTTGTTTCAGGAAAGGGTATTGGGCCATGACTTTATTAACAGAACATTTTATTTACAGCAAAATAGTATCTATGATCCTGTCATCTTTAGGATTGCGGTCCCTGCTCTGCTTGCTTTCATTTAATTTCGAAAATGTTTAAGACCTACATTGCAAATCTGCAGACTCAGTTTCTTTATACAACTTATGGTTTCAAGTAATTGGATTTCTTTCAAATTGAAGTTTTCTAACCACATACCGCTGTACATTTCCCAGACTTTTGGTGGATTTCTTGCAAAATATTTGATCGGGGTTTGTCCATTCATTTCACCTTAAGAGAGTCCTACCACATTAAACTTGCACATTAGCACTGCAGATACTCTCTTGTACCCAATTATTACCCATTAGAAAACAGTTGCTGAAGCCAGTCAATAGCTTTGCTACCCAAAGTTATGCTAGCAAGTGGAATTTTTGTTTTTACACTTAGTCTTTGGCGGGTCCTTAGCCTGTCATTATCCCCAGGTTGCGCTTGATGCGTTTGTGCAAAATATCAGTCAGATAAGATTTCTGTTTCAGCTGTTAGCCCAGGTGGGATGTGTGAAATGTAAAGGGAAATTTGCACAGAAACTGAATAATTGAGTTCCTTGGTTGCCTATTTCTAAACAGAAATGTCGGTTATCAGTTCTGAACTTACGTTCTGATTTTTTCATCAGAAATATGGCATGGGAAACCTTTCCTGTTGTTCCATTAGACACTCTGTTATACTTTAACCATTGTAACTCTTGAGGTGGAAGAATCAAGGTAATATATTAATTATTTACTTTGAAAAACATGAATGGAGATAATTCTTATGCTTAAAGTCAGTATAAGTTTTGAACAGTAATTATTTTTTAATTTCTTTGTAAATATTAAAAATTGTGTTCTACCTTATCTAATAGACATAAAAATAAAATACATGTTTCCTAACTGGCCTATAAGAGTTGTACGTCTCAACACCATTGGAAGACTATAAGCTACACTAAGAAATGGTGGTATAACCAAGACTACCATATTTTTACTTTCACTGCTACTCTGTTTTCACTTTCTGCATCAGTTCTCAACAGCCATCCATGAGTCTACATAAACATTCTAACCAGGAATTATGGTACAAGTCTACATAGACCATCATCCCAATAGTTTGTATGATAATCTCTAGTATCACTGTCCTTGCTTCTAGGAGCTGAATTATATGTCAATGCTTCTGAGCACTGATTAAAATGATGTAACACAGTAAATAAGTAGATACAACTTGATCCCATGTATTTAACCCTTACAAATAGGTATGATTAAGAATGGAATTCATAGCTGAAACCCAAAAGTACGCTGAACAGTATTTAATTGCAGATAGGTACAGAAATAAAAGAACTTTTCGATTTTGTCCTATATGTTTCCAGAGTGATTATAGCATTACAGAATTCTACTACAACTTTTTGTGGTTCGGTTTTGTTTTTTTTTTTCTTTTCTGTTTTGGATTATTTAACATTAAATTTTTATAATTAAAATCTTAAAGAGCTAAGACAAGGGTGTGTTCATTTATAACCAATTTTATTTAATTTACTTGATTCAATTTAAAAGATAAAGCTGGATGGCTAATGAAATTTTCAGTTTAATTTGTGCACTAAATAGTAATAGGTAGGAAACAATTATGTAAAATTTTAATTGGAATTTACAAGGGGAATGAGGATTTAGTCAAATTAACATTGGTTTGACCTAAAATGTTTTGATTATTTTTTAATTTTAAAAGGA
Organism: Calonectris borealis; assembly: GCF_964195595.1. NCBI lineage: Eukaryota > Metazoa > Chordata > Aves > Procellariiformes > Procellariidae > Calonectris > Calonectris borealis. The sequence goes on from NC_134312.1 coordinate 176,160,419, forward strand.
TACATTTTTCAGTTATGTTATTGCTTTAAAAATGATAACTATCTTAATTAATATAAATGAAAAATTCATTGTCCAAAAAACCCCAAACCTTTCAAGAACTGTCTTCAAAACAGCAAAGAAAAATCAAATCATTGCTTATGCTTTTGTTTCCTCCAATTTATTTACTTAGCTGAACACATTAACTGAATTACAAACAATTTTGACTCCGTTTCTTGCATTACCCTTCAGTGCAGAACTAAGAAATTTTTTGATGAGTTCACTGTCAAGAAAGTAACATGCTTTTTCAAAGCCAGATTTTTTATTCATTGACATTTCAGCATGATTATCTATCTTAAGTTATAAACTGGTTTTCCACATAACTACAATCCCAGAGTAATATACAACACCAAATGTTGACGAAAGACTCTGTAGGAGCATAGTGTTAGTACTAGTTCATTCATTGTGCATTGGACTGAAAATTAGAATTTAATTCTTGTTTTGAGTGGGAGGAGAAAAGTGGAAGGGGAACTGGAATATTAACCGTGTTGGAATCAGAAACTTACGATGACAATTGTTTGATTTTTTTTTTTTTCATTTTTCCCAATAAGCTGAATTCTATTTACATTTACTGAACACTTAAATGAAGGAGAAAAATGAACAAAAGCTTTTAAAGCAGATGATGCCAGTCATGTTTTTCTTTTGATTTGGTTTGCATTTTATGTGGTTTGTTCTTTCAGTTATTGTATGTTTAGCCAACCATCAGCCCCATCCTGAAAGTCAACAATAATAAAAATGTAAATCATCATCAAAAGCATGCCTTGCAGTGAGAGAACATTTCAAAGATTGTTTATCAGTTGTTCATTTTCTCCTGTCAGATGTTGAAATCTTTTACTTCCCATCATATTGCACAGAAATGCAGTTTTACTGATAGTGTCTACTTGTAGCTAAGCTGTGAAAAAGTCAAAATTTCATTTTGTAAAAGCAGTTATCACACAGAGTACTGCAGACCTAGGTTATTGGTCCTTATTTAGCAAGCTCACAGATAAGATGTCTAATTTCCTGGCCAACCTGTGTGTGTGTGTGTGTGTGTGTGTGTGTATGTAAGAGTGTGTATGTTATGTGTGTGCCCAGTAAAATATAGAATATTAATAAAAAATACCCTATACAGCTTTTTCACTTGCAGTATACAGATACAGAAATAAACACCACCCATGAAGTCACTGTGAAAAAATAAGATTTTAATTATTAAATTAACTGTTAATATTATATTACAGTATTTTTAAGTGCTGCATAAAAATTTAATTAGAAATACGAGATGTGTGGACTACCTGACTTAACATTGAGCACAATTTAATACAGACTCTCAATCAAGTTCTTCTGCTGTTGATTTAAGTTTGAAAAATTTCCATATCTAAATTAGAGCTGTTCTGAAAAAATGTAGGGGAAACTGTTTTAATACAGACTTCTGTAGTAGAAAATGTGCAATACAACAGAGGTTGGTCTACTGCCTTTCCACAGATGGCTTCTCTGATATATTAAAATAATACTCCTATTTTCAACTAAAGGAAACCTATATGAACATTTTTTCTTAACCTTTAAAAATACTAAAAATACTGAAGAGTAAAAAATAACATTTTGATATAATCTTGGACAGGTACAGTGAAGAAATGGTTAAAAGACCTGTTTAGTCTATCTGAGGGAAAAATCTGAAGTCACGAAGAATTATTTTAAGAACTCTTTCTGTAATTGTTTTTTATGTAACACATGAACAGCTTCTTAGTTGTCCTGATTTGGGGTATTTTTTTTCTTTTCCACTTTGTTTATAGCTCATACTTTTGAAAGAAATGTAGCCACTGTAATAAAGTTGTTAGGGAGATAAGAGAATGACTTATTTGTGGAACTTTAGGACAAGTAGACCTAGGCTTGATCCCAGCATTTTTTTCCAAAAGCAGAATTATGAAAACAGAATTTCATGTGGGAATTGCAGATCTATTTAATTGCATCTACTTTCATTATGCACTTTCATTATGCATTTTGCTTTTCACTACAGTGTTTCATAGAAGAGCAAGTATATTCTATCCTGCACATCAGGTACATTCTGTAATTTCAGCTGAAGTTGAAGCTAACACAAGTGGAAAAATAATTTTGTGGATGGTTTTCTCTGCACTTAAAATTTTTCTCTAAATCCATACTCCCTTCTTAGCACAGCAAAATGAAACCTTGATTACTGTTAATACTCAACTCATCTAATAACACAAACAAGGCTCCACAAATATAATAATGACCACAGAAATTAAATGGCAGTTAGAAAAATAGAGGTAGCTGCTACGTTGCCAGGACAGATGCAAATGGATGCATTCATACCTGAGTTCCAAGCCCTTTGCCCGAACCTAAGTTCTTGCATTTTATTTTTATGCTTCAATGAGTTGCTTTTCATAATTAAACAACTATCTGTAGCGCTGTCCTTTATGCGTTTATTAAAGATTGTCTAACTCATTTCCTGTTGACACAAAATTGTTTGAGTGGCAAAGTAACTGTTTTAAATAGCTGCATCCAAGAAAACAAAGGGGACTGTTTAAGTGGGTTAAGTTTGCTCGTGTATTTCATGGGGAATTTTTAAACTGTAATCTTTACTTGAAGTGAATTACTATTGTGCAGTGTTTAAATTCCTTTAAAAATAACATCCATTTTAGTGCATTTTAAAAGTCTGAACTCTGTAAGCATTATCAATGCCCGTGAACATCTGTCTAAAGTGGCATAATTTCAAAGGTACTGCAAAAGTTAAAGTTCAGTTTGTAATTTTGTCTGTTGTTTAGGTAGCACCAATTTCGTAAGGTCTGAACTTAATCATTGCTATTATTCAATTTCTCTCTGTCTTTTTTCATTTTCTTTTTGGGAAGGAGGATGAAAAAAAAACCCTGCCCACCCAACAATATTGTTTAATTCCCTGAAAACGAAGCTAAAAGCCCTCTATACAACACCAAATCTAAAACGAGAACTAGAACTTTTATAAATTCCGTATATACTCTTTCAAAGTTTAACATTTCAGTTATTAACTGTTCCCAACTTCAGCTTTGGTGAGCTCATTTTAAAAGAAGTAGCCTTTATCTCATGATGTAAATTAAATAGCTGTTGTCAGGTCTATTAAAAAGAGTATAATTTTATTTACCCCACAGCTGATAATAGAGTCACACAATTCACTCTAGACTGGTCTTCCCGTAAGTTATAGCTATGATGTCTCCAAAGGGATAAAAAAAGTCATATCCTCTACTTCTCAGCTTATTTTCATCATTACGTATATTCCTATGCTATAATAAATCACATGAAATACTTTTTGTAGCTACAGGGCTCAAGGAGTATCTTCTGTGCTTGATATTTATTTGAGCTCCAGAAATATAAATATGTCTAAATCTTGCTGAATGAGGATCTATGTTGTACACTAATACAACAGTGTTTAGACACGTTTGGAGTTTGAGAAATGTAGTTAAATAACCCAAATGCAGTCATACTATATGCATAGTCTCAAACATGTATATGTTTTATATGAAATACAGTATCCAGAATATTGTTGCTCAGGAAACTATGAAAGGTAAGTGAACATCCTGAAAGCCTGACCTCACCATATGACATGGGAGAGGAAAAAATACTCATCTTCTTAAGCAATTAGAGAGCGCTTTGCAGGACAAACCCTGACTACTGCAGCCAGTTTGCAGCCTATACCTAATCAGATGGTGGGCTACATTGCTGGAGAAAAAGTCGCTGTTGAATAGTGGGACTGATTCTGTCCTCAGGGATTTCACAGTTTCCTCGATGCAGAATAGAGGAGCAGAAAGCCAAAGTAGCGCTGTTTTTTGTTTAATGTCTAGCTAATTTCTTCCTGTTTATTCTACTAGGGGGAAAGAGATAAAAAGGACAGATTTCTTAAGTAAATAGATACTGAGAACTAGGATTAAATTTAGAGGAAGACCCTCAGCACCTTACTGGGTCCTCCCACATAACAGCTCTGCCTAACTCAACAGTCATGATGACAGGTTTGGAGATCTTGGAAGAACAGATCTTGGAAAGCAGCCATATTTTTGGCAACGTATCTATGCACGCGATTTCTAGACCTGCTGTGTGCTTCCATCATTCTATTCCCAACCCAGAGTTTTAGTTTTTTATTCTCCTCCTTACCTTGATGCATGTGTGTAATAACGTTGCTCCTTCACACTCTCCAACTTCAAACTGCAGCATCTATTTCAATTTAGTTCAGTCAAAACTTGTAGGGTTACACAGAAAGTGGGTGGAGCAGGAAATGCACTTCCACAAGCTTTTATATGCCTTCAAACCTGCTCTTAAAGGTTTTAAAGGATTGTTCCTCTTGGTTTTCCCTATGAGATTAGCGTGTAGATTTTGGAAAATGTTTTACAACTTGTGACCACAAAAAAGACCTCTGTTAGGGTAACTGTGTATAATATGAGGGAACTTCACAGAGCTGTTCTATTTCTTCAGTGCAGGATGATATGGTTTATGTTCAAATGGATTGGACCAAAGATGGAGAATGGTGGAATGGCTAGTGAAACAGAATAGTGAAAGGACAGAAGGAAATGGACAGAAATTGAGATACAGGAAATTCCATTTAAACATAGGAAAAGACTTTTTTACTGTGAGGGTGGTGAAGAGAGGTGGTGGAGTCACTCTCTGCGGAGGTATTCAAAACCCAACTGGACTTAGTCTTGAGTTGGGGCAGGACTAGGTGGTCTCCAGAGGTGCCTTCCAACCTCAACACCATTTCCTTACCAATTCTGTAAATCGATAAGGAAATGGTGTCAGTAGTTAATGAAAGAAAATATGATCAAGATTTTCCTCTATTATTTTTCAACTGTAACATGAAGAGAAGCAGTGAATATATGAGATGCTTGCTTCATTCTGCTGCATTCTTATGGGAGAAGAAAAACAAAACCATTTATCTGAGAACACAAGGTACATTTAGTCTAATATTTTCATATTCCCAAACACTCTGGTCTTGTTTCCTGTGTTTTAGGATCCATATGCCATGGTTTGCTCTCTATGTGTGGTTAAGGAATCATATAATTCATTTTATATAGCACTGATAATGCAGACCATTTGTATTCTCAAAAGCTTTTTTAGGAGCCTTTTTTATTATTATTTTTTAAATAAAATCCTCTGAGAGAAAAGCACACCTACAAAATGAATTGATTACGTAGCTATCCTGGCAACCTTTTCACGCCCTAGTTAGGCGTAAATGTTTTCTTTTTAGAACTCTCTGTCTTTTAAATCTGGTTAACAGAATATTTTTTTTTTTTACACAGAACTTATTTTACTAAAGCTGCAGAGACTTTAAAAAGTTTGAAAGTCTCAGAAAGATCTCAACATGGAAGGGTTTTCTTTAATAGTGCTTCATAAACTTGAATGCTCTTAAGTGTAAGTCAATATCTTCTCTAAGTAACACGAATCTAAAACATTCAAGATTATTAAAGCTTTATCAACAAAACTAATTGGAGGCTGAAAAATTATAATTACCATTGAGGTATTAATTTGAATAAGTGTGTTCAGTTATAACTGTTCACACATAAATCAGAAGTCGTAACTGCATTGGAATTGTGTATACAATTTATCAAAATATTTTGCAATATTTATCTTCCTAAAAAGTGGCAAACACATGTTTCAGAGTCTGTAATGAACCATTTCTGAAACAGATTTCTGACAGAGCTATATAATTGTGGACTGGTAATCATACTGCAAATGTGAGGGAGTGGGTTTTTTTCTGACAACTCAGGCACTGGGTGGCTCTCCTGGATTTTCAGGTGTTGACTTATTTGCCAACTGAACAGGGGAGTTATGGGCCATGTAAATAATACAGAAGTAACAGGTTTGGAAATTCTGAACTCACATTCTACCTGCATTAAAACCAATTTGGCTTTTTTTTTTTCTTTCTGCTTGTAGTTTTTTGGACTGTAGTGTTTTGGATTTGAGGTGGTTTTCCAGCCCGCAGCATCTGAACAGACCCACATCAGATATGATCTTTGCAAAGCACAACAGCACATTTCTTTACTCCAGTACTTAATCTACTTGCAGCCTTTAATTGAAAAAGGTTGGATTATTGTTTTTCATTTAAAGCTTTCATCAGCTTTTAAAATTGATAGTGCCTATATTCACAAGGGATTAAGGAAGAAAATAAGTATACATTTTCACAGCCTTTAAATCACATAATTTGCCACTGAAATTAATGTGTATCATCTTGAATTATTATTTGATCTTATACATAAGTGCTCTGCTATTTAAAAAGAGTCTTAATAACAAATCTACCAAAGGCATTTCAAAGCCCTTTTATCATTTTTTTTTCATTAGTATCTCCCATTTTCATTTCATTGCTTTTGTTCCTTACCACCTTCTTCATCCAGAAAAATAAGTAACAGCTAGAGTCGCTTTTGAAATGGAAAAATGGTTTCAAATCACTGGCAAAGCTTAATGACTTCTGACTGCTGAGATATGTTAATTTAAGCCAGACCAAATGTTCCTCAGCTGCAAATATTTGGTGTTGTTCACTGGGAACTGGCAAGATTTATGAGGGCCCAGTGGCAAAGGCTCTCTGCTCACATGCCTCACATTACAATTGTTTCACATGTTAGATGATAAAAGGCTGTTTGAAAAAAAAAAAAAAGAGAAAAAAGGGGGGGAGAGGAAGGAAAAGAATCAACTTTTCACAGAAAATGTGTATAACCCAAAGAGGATGGGGACTTAGAAAGACAGCTATGCTTTTTTTCTGTCAGTGAATCTTCTCAAAGAACCATTTAACTGCTGAATTAATGTGGTATTCTCATGCCAATCTGCATTCTTTTCGCCCTCTCAAAACATCAAAATCCATGTGACTGGATGGTTCAAAGCACCGGTAATGGAGCATAGAGGACTTTTTTTTTTTTTTTTTTTTACTTCTAGGTGGCCAGTCCAAACCTACTGCAAACTGATAGTGGCCAAAAGTTATTAACCTTTGGCTCTTTGGTTATTTTGAGAAATGAAGTTAATGATCTCAGTTCAGTAATGAGTAGACAGGTATCTACATCATAAATACCACAGTAACTTACGCTGATAGACACTCTCGATAGGGGAATCTTACAGAGAGAGGGCAGAGACTGAACTGTCCTCTGGGAGAAGGCACCTGCACGACTAGCACATCAATAGGAAAAATCTGTGGAAGCATTCCCTGCCATTCTGGATATTTGTAAGACTGTAAATTGGGAAGCATTCAGTCTGTTGTAATTCAACAATAACAGCAAAGAAAAAAAAGCAGAGGGAACGGGGCATTATACAAGTTATGTTCATAAATTTAATTTTTTCATATATGCTTAAAGGAAAACTTTTACCCTCTTTATTAATTAAAAGAAAAATGAATTCCTGACTGTCTTACTGTTTAATTTGTAAGTGACTGTGAAATTTGAGGGTCTTACTGTTTTCCTAAATGTTATAATAGTATTAGATCTTTTTTTCTTTCTGAAAGCAGAAGCCAAAAACTAGTACCAGCATTTCTTGGTGTGCAGAGGAAAGAATGAATGCCTTCTCTGCTGGGTTAAACAACACATCGCCTATAGCCCTTCTCCTACCCACACTTAAAACCTTTGAGGCAAATATAGTTTTGCTTTCCGAGTCTGTCTGAGGTTGTTATTGTCGAAAGCCTAATTGCTGCTTTCATGCAGACAGCTAACCTCAGCATTAGAGCTACTGGCTTACCACTGCTGATAGTGCTTTGATGCTATACCACTGCTTTTTGTGCCCCATTCCTTCTAGTACCTGACAGAACGAGTAAGTTCTCCCAAAATTCACAGGGAGGAAGGGTGCAGCAGCTTTACTCATGCTGGATCAAATCACACCCCCCCAAACCAAACAAAAATCCTGCAGCGTATCTCGGTGGAAGTCTTAGGGGCATCCTAAGCTTAGCGAGCATCAGTGCGAATTCATTCAAACTTTACGGTATGCATGTTTGCAATCAGAATAGATTAACCCTGATTATACAAATCAGCTACAGTGAAGGTCTACTAAGCACAGAAATGACTGCTCTAATGATTATAAGGTGATAACTCCTGGGCGGTATTCAGGGTTTCCACTGAAGGTAGTGGGAGCTGTGAGGGCTAAGTGCATTTGTAGCATTTCGAACAGGAAAGAGAAATGCCTCTGCAGGGGTCAAAATGCCCCCTTGAGTGTTAAGAAAGGATTTTCAAATGTACATAATGCTTCTCACAGACAAGAGAAATATCTTGAAATAAATAAAGCAAATGTTCGTGGTTTTTCTTTTTTTTACTATTTGTTAACTAAAATACGGAAAACTGTGATGTTCGTATTTGCATTTTGGCTGAAACTATTGTTCCTTAGAGAAAAAAATACACCATGTATTTGTGCTAAATACTTTAATTAAGCCCTTCACTAGGATAAAAGGAAAAAAGCTGACAGCCAGCAAAAGAAAAAAATCCAAATTCTTTTCTTGCATTAAATATGACACAGACTGTAAAAAGCAATATTTTTACCCTTGAAATGTTTAGAAGTATTGACATTCTGTCCACTCAATTGTCAGCTTGTCTTTAGAGATAGAGCTTCCAGGTTCTTAGCATTTAGTAAACTGACACTGATCTCTATTCTTCTTTAAACTTGTATGCAATTCTTGGCTTAAAAAACCCTCCATGTTACCACGAAAGGTTATTCTTGCTGTGGACACTTTAAAAATTCTGTGCTATCCTTATGGCTGTTTTCCTGATCTTCCCAATTTGTATTATTAAATAAGCCTTATTAGTTTTACTTTAAGTCTCAACAAAGCTTAAAAGGGGATTTGGGAATATTATGGGCTACTGTTCCCGGGGGGACATGTAGAAGTTTTAGCTTGTAGTACTGGAAGGAAGCTCCTCGGTGCCTCAGAGCCGGTGAGGAAGGGGAAGCGGCAGGACCTACGCGGACGTAGAGCAAAGAGCTGGTGGAGTTAGAGGCAGACCTGGAAGGCAAGGGCTGTCTTCACAAGTTTGTCGGTTAATTCAGTGGGAATTCGTGTATGTTAATTGGGCCGCACAAAATCAGCTTCATGAATCCGAGGGTCTGGCTTTGTGTACTTAAAACCAAAGTCTGTGTCAGAGCCTGCCTTCCTTACCCGAGCAAAACTCTGCTGGAATTTAAATAAATAGTGAACATGAAAGACTGAAAAAAAGGATTTGCTGCTTTGTGTACCAAATAGGTACATAAACAAAATTAGCTGCATGTTAATAAAGGTTAAAGCAAGAAAAAGTATAACATTGTAGAATAAATTGCCAAGCCTTCCTAGCGGAAGCAATGGCATTACTTGATTTCTCTGCCATTATTCATATTGCTATGTTTACTTTAGAGTGCTAGAGAAGTCCCTTATGATATTTAAATAAAGTTTGTCATGTTTTACTTCTATTGGCATGCAAATTCTTCAAGGATAAAATATCTGTTAAATTTCTCTGTTTTCTTTCACTCCTCCTTAAATGATGAAGCATGATTTGTGGTATTTAACGTAATCAGAGTATCATTAATTTTCTGCTAAAATGTTTCTGCATGTGGACATGCAAAATAAGTATCTACCATGCCATCAGTTGGTTAAAGAATCAAAATGAGGATGACAGTGTTTTTCTAAAGAAGATTTCTCTGAATCTTTCCACCCACAGGCTCTGTTGAAGGCAGTAAATAGTCCATTTTTGTTAATGAAGCTTCACTCATACAGCTGGGATTGTTTAATATTTTACGAGTGTTACTTTGTTTTGCTCTCAACGATCTCAGGCAGTTAAGGATTTATGAATCGTGTTTTTCTCAGCCCATCTGCGGTTTCCTATCTTCCCTGGCCTTGAGAATATGTTTAAATTTATTAAAGCGAAGCAAAGGCTCATTATTTCAAAGGAGAGCCAAAGTGACACAGTGAATTGGTTATTAATGGAAAGGCACTGCCATAGGGCGATTGAAATTTAATGATATCCTACAAGAAAAAAATGAGGGTGTCACTTTCCAAAAAGTCATGCTAAATGCCAGCCTTTTTAAGGTCCTGCCGCTAATTTTATGCCTGCGCACAGTAATGTTTTCAAAAGCATTTAGGAAACACGGACCAGTGACTGTACTGATTATCCTTTTCACCTTCTCGCCTGTTCCAAATGGGTTTGTGCAGTGAGCGATTTAATCTCTAAATATAGGGAACGTTAAAAAAAATAACATTGCTGTTTTTCACAAGCTAAGGGCCTTTTGCAATCCTCCAGAGATGGACTTGCAAATATGCTATCTCCATATGCTCACAGTAAGCTCTCAAACTGGCTCATCACCAAAAAAAAAAAGAAAACAAAAAACTTCAATCACTTTATTTCTTCTGCTTTTCTGTCATTCAAGAGACATTTTATATACGCAGAGTACATTTATCAAAATTTAAGTCACACGTGATTAGAGCATACCTAGGAAATTTGCAAATTTCTCCATTTTCTCCCGATTGGACTACATTTTCTTTCAGAGGACAGTTTCCTGAAATGCTTTCCACCTGTTTCTGGATTGTCCTTAGTTTGTAATATAATGTTCGTATAGACTTTGTCACTGTGTTTTCTCAGTTTGAAAGACAAGGTGTGCAATTTCCTGGCAAAATCCAGTGTATTCTTCCCAAGTGAATGTTGAGGCATGTGTTTTTTTTTTTTTTAATTTGAGCTGGGTATAATTCTCAGACCACAGAGACCCAATAACGTGGTCCTTAAGTGACTGTTGAAAGAGTTCCAGATGGAAGAGGGAGATGAGGGGAGAGAGGGAAATACCTGTATTAGGACTGCGGCATCAGGCTGGTAGAAACTTGTTGATGACGCTGGTGCTCAATGGAGTATTATTGTTTAATGTTCCAGTGCTAGTGATAACTATATGGTTCCTTCTAGTTACGTGCTTCAACACATGATTTACTACAACTATAACCACGTTTAAGCACAATTGAGGAACAGGGATTGTGGATAAATCATGGATAACACAAGGTCTGTGTAAATGTCTGGACAGAAAATGGCTTGTGATAACCATGTCAAAAAAGCGGGCTTTACATTAAACACCTAACAATGTTAGATGACTGCTCCTTTGTAAAAGCAGAAGAACTGAGGAAGGATTCTCATGCCATGACAACAAAGCTGCTATGGCTACACAAGCTATTGTGTGACCTTCCTCAGTTCTCAGCCATCGGGATGAAGAATCTCCTTTAGTACTTCCCCACTGCTGTTCTCCTAAGGTATCAGCTCCCCCAGAAAGCATACAAATACCCAGCAAAGTAAAAGGGGGTAGGAGCCTAAAGGGATATTTGGTATCAATCATCCTCAGTTAATACAGAAATGGTAGAAGTCAGTGGTGGAAAAGACGCTAGGTCGCCTAGTTCATCTCCCTGCTGGTGCGGGAAATGCTCCCGACATATATTTTCTAGTGCCCTGTCCGGTCTAGTTTAAATACCTGATGCAACTCATTTATATTTATATTGTAATTTTCTTACAAACATAAATATAAAACCAAACTCCAGACGTTGCCCTTGACAGGCGCATTAGTAACAAATCATTTTCTAACCTTGCTTATGGTAAATTTCCAACCATCTGCTGACAGGTAAACAGAAATTTCTTCTTCTGTTTTTTTTTTTTTTTTTTTTTTAACTCAGAATACTTTCAGTTCCCAGCCTCAACAAATGAAATTAAAAAACCTCCTAATTATAAAATGACAGCACCATGTTGTTTCTAAAGGGAGAAATGTTACCCTTTCTGGAGGCGTGCATCTGACAAGCATCCCCTGCACATGGTCCTGCCCCTCCTACACATAGGACAACCTGTGGTCTTAAACATACCATCTGCCATCTGCATGCCATGGAGGTGGAGGCAGCCTGAGGGTAATAAAGACTGGTAGCCCTCTCCCTACTTCTCGTATCTTAACAGCCCTAACGAAGAAATAAATTATTGCCACGTTTTGAACGCTTTCTCCTGTAGAGCAGAATCCTGAGGTGAGAGATTCAGTTTTGTTCGGTCTGTAGAAGATTTGCAGCGGGGAAGAGCTACTCGCAGAGCGGAGCCAGGCTGGGTGAAGCGAGTCGTGGTGGGTGTCGTTTCTGAGGAGAAGGCAGCGGACGTCGTTTCACAGGCCTCGGTCTTGGGGCCGTGAGTGGGCGCCGGTAACGTCGCCTGTTCTACGGGAAGCAAAGGCTGCTTCTCGATGTGTGGAAACCGCTCGGCGACAGGGGCTTGCTCTCTGATTGACACCAGGAGATGGAGGGATTAGAAGGAAGGGTCAGCTTCTGTGAGGTGCTAAGTGTCGTCTTAGAATCATAGAATCATAGAATCATAGAATCATACAGGTTGGAAAAGACCTCTAAGATCATCGTGTCCAACCGTCAACCCAACACCACCATGCCCACTACACCATGTCCCTAAGGGCCTCATCTACACGTCTTTTAAATACCTCCAGGGATGGTGACTCCACCACTTCCCTGGGCAGCCTGTTCCAAGGCCTGACCACTCTTTCAGTAAAGAAATTTTTCCTAATGTTCAATCTAAACCTCCCTTGGCACAACTTGAGGCCATTTCCTCTTGTCCTATCGCTAGTTACTTGGGAGAAGAGACCAACACCCACCTCGCTACAACCTCCTTTCAGGTAGTTGTAGAGCGCGATGAGGTCTCCCCTCAGCCTCCTCTTCTCCAGGCTAAACAACCCCAGTTCCCTCAGCCGCTCCTCATAAGACTTGTGCTCCAGGCCCTTCACCAGCTTCGTTGCCCTCCTCTGGACGCGCTCCAGCACCTCCATGTCCTTCTTGTAGTGAGGGGCCCAAAACTGAACACAGTATTCGAGGTGCGGCCTCACCAGTGCCGAGTACAGGGGCACGATCACCTCCCTATTCCTGCTGGCCACACTATTTCTGATACAGGCCAGGATGCCGTTGGCCTTCTTGGCCACCTGAGCACACTGCCGGCTCATGTTCAGCCGGCTGTCAACCAGTACCCCCAGGTCCTTTTCCTCTGGGCAGCTTTCCAGCCACTCTTCCCCAAGCCTGTAGCGTTGCCTGGGGTTGTTGTGGCCGAAGTGCAGGACCCGGCACTTGGCCTTGTTGAATCTCATACAGTTGGCCTCGGCCCATCGATCCAGTCTGTCCAGGTCCCTCTGCAGAGCCTTCCTACCCTCCAGCAGATCAACACTCCCGCCCAACTTGGTGTCGTCTTCTCTGGCTTGAATCACTGAAAAGGAAGGCTCTTCAAACTGGGTGCAAGAACGATTGTAGCCGGCACCATGCCTTCACAGGGACTTTCTGTTGTCTGGGGTGAGAGGGCAGAAGAGTCAGAAAATAAGGTGGGTAAGACCAGCACAGACGGTGTAAACTGAAGCCCTAATGGGATTTGCATACAATTTTAAAGAGCTGAGGGAGAAATGGTGCCTCAAGGGCCTGCGACTCTGGTTTCTCTGAGCTTCCTGTTTTAACTATAAACTTATCATCCTATAACCTTTCTAACAAAGACATAAACACTTCAGCTACATATATTTTGATTGTTTCATGGCAGTTTACTGGAGGCTTAGCAATGACAGATTTCTTCATTGTCTTTTTGCCAAAATTTGTCCTTTAAGTCATTTTTGTTGACTGCCCCTTTTAGCAGCTCACCTCACAATGAGAGAGGAGACAATTAATGGGAGGGTGATTTATCACTGCCAAAAACTGTCAAGGACTTCTGTTGTAGCCGGAGAAAAAGCAATTTCACATTATGGCATTTCATTCCGAATACATTGTATTTACAGCTCACAGTTTTATTTTCAGAGCCTATTATCAGGTGAAACAGTTGCATCTGAAATGTTGTTTGTGACATAGGTGACCTGTTAGGATTTGATAAGTATTTACGCCAGAGCACAAGGGGCTCACACATCTGCTGTTGGCAGAAGCAATGGAAAAAAATAACCTGGAAATGAGGCGTTTGATTTTTCTGGTTCCTACACTCGAGCATCTGTTGCTATAATTAAGTGGCATTCAGTAATTGCAGAGCAATGGTGAAATAAACATATGCATTCTTGCCAGCTTTTAGGATTTGGTGTCCTTACAGTAGGAGAGACAAGCAAAGTGACTTCAGCAAGAACAAAGGGTTCTGTAACAAAGTTTAACAATTAACTTTCCTATTGCATAAAGAGGAATTTTACAAGGAAAAAGAAATAGAGGGAGGAAAAAAAAAATCTAAATTGGCCAGTAGCTTTCGTACATTTAAACTGATCACTGCAAGAGGTAAATCAGAATACTGAATTGAGAACATGGTAACACTTTTCTGTTGAATGTACATGACTCCCTTGGGGTTGCGTTTAGAAACTAAAAACTGAGCATGCAATGCTAACTAAAAAAATGAGCATGCAGGAAATGTATTATACAGAGAGAGTTTCTAATGCAATGTACTGCTTGAATTTGAAGGGGGAGTTGAGCAGAAGACCTCTGTGAGGGGCCCTGCTGCCTTTGTTTATGCACCAATTGTGGTGTAAATGAAAACAGAACCTGGTGGTCAGTTTTAGTTAAGAACATTGGTTAAAACAGGCTTTTTTAATGAATCATTTATAAGGCATTAGTTAATCAATCAAATGTTCCATGTTCTGTGGTGAGATTCAGTTTACTTTTTAAAAATTACTTTTTAGAAGTAGAATGAACTGGGCATATATAATTTTTTCTGAGAGAGCATTTAAGTCGGAGGACTGTCTCATCTGATCACAAGTTTTGTGTCTTTCGTGTTTTTTGTCTTTTGAGAACAAAGTTGTTAACTTTGTCCAACAAGTTATTTCAATAACCGTCCTTGTACTAAAAATAAAAATAAAACCGGATAATTGAATAGCAGTACCCATGTAACCTACCAGATATGTGGCAGATGTAGCATGTTATAAATTCTGGGAACCTAAGAATAGAAAAGAGTGTCTGGCTCTTGCTGTCTGTCGAGGCCACTAAAGAGTAGGCATGAGAAAGAGCTGTTAGTATTGTTTGAGGGGGCCATTCTTATATATGCTTTGGCACTTTCTCTTGCGTGGTCTGGAGCAAGTTTGGCATTAACTGTGTGCCTGCCTTTTTGGCTGGTGGAGTAAGTAAGAGGAACCACTGCGCAGTGGGCAGAAAAAATTGCAGTAAGTATCTTGAATATATACATAGGTACATACATGCATGGATGCATACATACACATACATATATATGCAGAGAGAGAAAAAGAGGTATAAAATGAATAAAGCAAAGAGAAAAAATCTTGTTTACCAGAGATGGGACAGGGTTGAAAAGTGAAAATAGCTGATAGTTTTTTCTTTACTTTCCGTCACTTACACTCATTTCTACATGGCCATAGCAAGCCATAACAAGTTAGTCAGAGCTTTAAGGGACTGGAATAGCACAGGATCAGGATCTATATTTTAGCTAAATGTAAATGTCAGCTAGCTTTTCTCACTTTACTGTTTGGATAGTGAAACTGAATCTGTTAATTAATTTTATCTGTAAATACAAATATTTTGAGGGTAGGTATAGCTTTCTAAACTGATAAATGAGATTATTATTTTTAGCTGCATTTAAATCTGATGTTAATATCAGTAACTTATTATTATTATTATTATTATTATTATTATTATTATTATTATTATTATAATTATATTTCCATGGTATAATATTGGGAAAAAAAAGAATCGAGTCAGACTTGAGGACATTATTGTATAAGAGTCTGATTCTACTAAACTTTATATATTGATAAACCTGCTTAACTCCTTTTTCATTCTGCAAGTGAACTTTTGGATCTTGATGTTGTTTTAGGAATCCTCATGGAGCAATGTTTCTAAACTAGGTGAGAGTCAGGAGACTTTGATCGTGTTTCAGGCTTTGCCAATGACCTGGTGTGTGACTTTGGGCAAAGCACTTCACCTCTTTTGTGCCTCTGTTTCCCTCTCTCCTTATTTATAGCTGAGTTCTTTGAGGAAGAAGTTACCTCTCAAGCATTTGCACAGGACTTCAATTTCCTTTTTGAGCCCTAGGCATTAAAAATAAGTATTCTCACATTAAGTATTTCATTAAGCAATGTTGGAAGCTTTTTATTTTTGATGGAGGCGAGCCCACGGGCAGTGGCTGCGAGCCTACTCCTGCCATCCTTGCATTGGCTTCTGTTTCTGAGCCATTTGAGTAGGGAATGCGGCATTAGGACCTCTTATAATCAACATTCTTTTGCCAGCATCCATTCTCAGCCTATTAAAAGAAAAAAGATAGTTGTGAGGACTCTGTCAATAGTGAAAGATCTATTATGTTGTCCACTAAAAACTTAGTAGAGGCTATAGGAGTGATTTTAATTGAGATTTTTACAACCGTTTGATAACACTGTTTTGATCACCATATTTAGGGCTGGATTCCAACAGTGGACATAAAACCTCTGACTAATCCACTGAGTCACCCAGTCCCTGTCATATATTGCTTAATGGTCCATGCTGCCAGGAATTATAATAGCTTTCTAGTAATAATTTTTTTTTAAAAAGAAACTTTATGGGGACAAAGTCTTATATAAGTTTAAAACTCAGATTTTTAAAAAGGCAATCAAAGAAAACTTCCTAGAGCTATGCTGAACGGCAGAATTTTCTTTTTTATTTACAATAAGTGTATAGAATCTTAAATCACATATACTATAAGTTAATGACTAATATTCTAACTTTGGTTGGTTAATGTTTGCAGGGCACTTACAGATGCTAGAATAATCTCTAATGTTTTTGCTCAATCTGCTCTGGAGATGGATGAAATAAATAGTTTAAACTAATTAATGTAACACCAGCTGTTACAAGTGCTTGGCAGACGTCTGTGAGTTTTGATGGGCAGAGAGCGGCTGTTGTACTTGACTTTATTTTAGTACAATGTTGATCACAGTGTAAGCTGGAATAAATGACGAGCCAAAGGAAGGAACAGAGGATGAATTCTGTGTAATGCAAAATAAATATTGCCCTTTTTCTGAAAATATTTTTTGAGGTCAAGGGAGAGTTATAGTGGACTTTTATTAAGTCATAAGTGCTGTGACAGCAGCTGTGCTAACCATGCTCAATATTAACATGTTTACAAAAGCTGCAAAAATATATAGACATCTATGAAAATTCACATTGCTTTTAGATTCCGAAAAGTCTTAAGGCTTAATATGAGCACTTTGGCTGCATATTTTATTTCTACCTAGTAATTGCTGTTACAAAGAAGAGAAATAAGAAGTATTAGTTCTAGAAAGTTAATATGTTTGCAAAGAATAAGTTGGATTTCAGTGCTATTTGTATACATGTGTGATTAATTGTATTGTATGATTTTTATTTATTTATTTTGCACTCTAAAAATGAGCACGACTGCAAAAACTTTCAGGGTGCAAAAGAGTTATCTCAAACTAAACTTCGTATTTTGTGCTGTAGCTTTAATTTATCAGTTCCCGGACAAAAAACACCACAAAGCCAAAAATATATTTCTGATGAGAAATTATTGTTTCCATGTGATGTAATAAGAAGTTAAAATATCCAAGTAACTTCTCTTTTAAAGTTGGAGGGTAGAATAATTGTGCTGTGACAGGGAAACGATGGCTGCTATCTCTCTATGTGCCAGCATTAAGATAACAGTGTCATTGTACAGATTGTTACCCTGTGAATATGTCTAATAAGTTATTATAGCGTGCTGAGCAGATGGCAAGTGTGCTCCTGAAAGAATTGATGGATGGGATATGATGTCATCAGTGAGATGACAAGGTTCACAAGGTACTTGACCTCCAAGAATAAGTCCTAACTGGTTAGAATTCTAAATGGTGAACTTTTGTGACACTGGCTAAATGGGAAATATGTGCAATTTGTATTTCTTTATGGTAGTGTTTACCCTCTTCACTGAACTCCACATAATGGGATTTGGTCCCTGAAGACTTGGAGATATTGTTGGAAGGTTTCACCCTGTAACCTTCAGAGGATTTCAAATACAAATCTATACATCTAAACTTTAACAAAATCCTACCAAATGATATTTATGAAGTCAGGTTCATATCTTTTCTTTCTTTATATGTATATGTATAAAGAATTTAATTGAGATGCTTAATTAATTTAACACGTTGTCCCAAGAGAGAAAACTGCTGACTCAGTGAGAAAGTACAAAGCATAAAATTATAGTTTATACTTTTATAAGAATGTGTTTAAAATTGTGGGCTATTCTAACATGACAAGGATCTTAACAGTGTACTAATAATTTTAGATATGACTAGATTCTCCATCTCTAAATTGTATTAAACAAATAAGTATTTGATTGATCGATCAATCGATCGATCTATCTACCTATCTAGTATCTTCCTTTTTATTCTGTTCCAAATTATATAGTGGGATCTATGCTGTTGAAACAAAGGCTTCTTAAATAGTTCTCTTTTAGTTCTTTGCATGATTCATGAAATGAGGAAGGTGCATGTGAACGCCTCAAGAGGGGGAATCTAGCTGCTAAAGTTTAGGCACTGTCTATCAGCTGCATCTGATAGACACGTATCTTCTCTTCTTTGCTGTATGGAGAATTTAGGCTCCTATTTAGAGAGTACTGTTTCCCTGGTGGACTGGATAACCTAGGCAGAGGGATTCTACCCTTCATCTCTTTTAGGCACTCCGTAAACCCCACTGATCACAAAGTGAGCTCTGTATGTGTATTTTTATGAGCAATGGTGCAGATAGACAAATCCTTCAAAATTCGGAATTAAAAGTTTGTACCTATACATCGTAAATTGGAAACAGAAGCAGAACATGCAAAAGGCAATATGAAGAGAATATATCAAAAAAGAATAACTGAAACAAAGGAGATAAATGAATACTAAAGATATATACTATGCCTTTCCTACAATGAAAGTTAGAGGCAAAGAGTTTGGGGACATGTTTCATAACCCCTGAAATTAATAAAGCTTTTGTTTTCCATTGATTTAGCTGTATTTGGCTATGATCAAAAGCAGGAAGATAGGAGGAAGAGGCATGAGCATAGTAGTTAGCCTTTTTTAATCTTTAATAAAATACTCATGGTTTCTTAAATTGCTTACTTTTATTTGGCTCCTTTGAAATGAGGAGATATATTCCATGTGGAAAACACTTCCATATTTTATCGATTGTTTGCAGAACAAAACATAAATGCTATATACAAAAATAAACTGTGAAAGCATGTACATGCATACTGGTTCTGAATTCTTTATGCTATTTATTTTCAACACTGATAGTTCTTTGAGATATTTGAATATTCATGTGACAACATAGGGTTACTTACATGAACTGAAACAAGAGGAAACCAGATGAAAGCACTATAAATCCTGTGAATAAAAACAATATATTATAATTTTTACCTCTCATAATGTTCTGAGTTTCAAAAAAGTAGAGGTTGTTTGTAAAATTTCTACTACTGGGGAATATTGTTCCATTTCTTAAATCAGCTTGTAGGTGCAATAAAACTTTCATAAGCATGTTACAAATTGCTTCCATCTTTCCTGTATAAATAAAAAGCTGAGGGTTCCTAAATTACTTCAGAATTACAGCAAAGCTTTGGATTGAGTTGTAAATGCTATAACAATGTATCAGTTTTAGAGTAATTACTTTGAAAATATGGATTACAATTTAAAGTCGCCATCTTTTTTTTTTTTTTGAGTTGATTTTAAATCCATGTCCTTAATCATCCAACCCAATGCAACTATTTTACTCACATAGTAGCTCCGCATCTGGTTCTACCAGTACAGAAAATGTACAGACAGTAGAAGGAAGATACTATGGCTCTCAGATCATACTCTCTTCCTTTTACTCCAGTAGTAAGGTAGAGGTATTGTGTCTGCAGGAAATAGTAACTTATTTACATGTGACTTGTAATAGTTATCTCTCTGCATATAGTTTACAGTCTGTATTGAATTATTGTTTCTCTGGTTTATTGCCACTTTATTTAAATACGGCAAGTTAGCAGTAACCTGGTCAAAACCTGCTATTAGTAGGGCAGCACAGAGATGAATCTTTAAACAAATATTTTCATTGTCTATAGTATGCACACTTTGGTAGTGGGTGGATTCAAGGGATTTGGTTCTGTTCTTGTAAGGTAATATTAAAAACTAATACTGAACTGTTGTCTGTAATCGTGTCTACCAGTTTGTTAGCATGATTAACTAATACTGTCAAAATGTTTAAAACCATTAAATGAGTTTATCAAATAACTTGATAAAGTATTCATTTAAGTTTTCTGTTTTTAAATAAAAAAGAAAAACAGAACCCACATCTCGTATTGTATTGTCATAGGTGTATTGATTATGTGGCTAAAGTATTTTCAGGAGCTGAGTCTTTTGTACCCAATCTGATCACTGTATACATGTCTGTATGTATGTGTATGTGCTAGAGACATGTAAAATATTAATACAAGGTAAATGAGTGTTCACCAAGGTCTCCTTGCCATATGGCTCCTGTGGAGGATAGAAGGCCCTGGCTATCTTAAGCCTGCCATATGGACCTGGTGGAAAAAGGTAGGTCTTACACACAGAGCAAACCTACCATATGGACTGGGTGGAGCATTCAAAACTCTAAACATTTCTCATACACCAGGGCCTTTTACACAGAAGAATGTAAAAACATACATAATACATTACACACAAAAGCCATTGAAAAATGGATCAATTGTTTAGGTTTAATGTGATGCTTTCAAGCAGTGTCCAAAACTATATAAATAATCAGGGCTTATTTTGAAATAGTAAAGAGGATCATCAATCATTTACAACTGACTATTTTACTTTGCATTTAACATCTGCTGTGTAATGGGACTGTACAATACCACCCCTAATGCTGTACAAAGACAGAACAGCCAAAAATAGTGATAGGGTTAAAGCAAAGTTTCTCTGAATGTGATCCCTTGGGTTTTTTCCCTCTCCTGTTCTTAACCTGAAACACAAATTTAACACTTTGTGTAAGAGTTATGAGGCAAGTCCTGGACTTAGAAATGGACTGGACTTCTCTACTCCTAATCTTTCGGGAAATTGAGATTAAGCATAGGATTAGATCATTGACTCAACTTTATTTCCTCTACGAAACCGAAAAGATCTGTGCCAGCTGAAGCTCTGCTGTTTTGATGTCTAAGATGTCTGTTGTTTTTCTATTCAAATAATCTTCATTTACTTTCCACACTGAAAATGGCATGGTGCTACATAGTGGTGTCTTCTTTTATAGACCAAAGTGATAGTAAAGTAAAATAATAAAATGCTCATTATATTTCAAACCACTGGACCTGATGTTGAACCTTCCTACACATTCCCATGTAAACATAACTATATTGGCTTGAATTATTTGTACTTAAAAAAAAAAAATCAAAAGTCAAATCAGGACCATTCCAATTATGATTATACCAAAATATAGGAAAATGGAGCATAAATTAAAGATGTATTTTTAAGAACTTATTTTCCACTTTCTTATCTGTTTTGATGATGATTTAGATCTTGTTTTCACAGTTTTACGTGTGAAAACAAATAAGCAGAAAAGAAGTCAAGATCTTTTGATTTTGAGTTTGATTTTTGCAAATAGGGAGATTATTTAGGCTGTTTTCTCCCTTCAGATTTCTGTCACAATCTTTTCTTTTTCTCTAACTGTATTTTTTCTCTACTGGACTAGAAATTTCAACAAGCAGACTAATTGCATCATATCTTGGAAGGGGAAGAAACTACTGAAACAAATAAATTTTAAGTGTTACTGAGGTTTGAGAAGGAAAAGATTGTAGGAAGCAGTAGAATATGCTGAGTTACAGAAAAGCTAGGACAAAGGGAAGGCAAAGGAAAGTGATTCTGAAAACAATTAAAGAAGAATTTAGATTTTAGTTTTGGAACTCGTTGAATTGTACTGAAATTTGGTAGAAGAGCAGTCTTCATCAATAGCATTGACTTCCTTTCAAAAACTGAAAAAAAAAGAAATCACTGAAGTTGCTGTGACTTGCTTGTCTCAATCTTCTGGGTGCAACCAGAACCCAATTTATGGGTTCATAAAACCATGCGCGGCGGTCATTTCCTGATGCAGCTCTTGCTCTTCGTCTGGGTGGGCTAAAAGCCAACCTACTATCAGGATACTGAATAAAAGTATTATCCTTAAATATATAATGAGCTCATCAGATTAAGATAATAAAGCTTGTGCAATTTGTTTCAGTTTGTTTAGGCAGTAACTGTTTTCACACTACCATAATGGTAAAGATCTTTTGATTCCTGTTTTGTTTATGTACAGTTATCACATACATGAATTGTCATGAGAGCATTTGAACCACTCGTAGGATTCGTATTTTGCTTCTATTGCATAGCATTTATAATTGCTTAAGGAATGAAATAAATAATTTTTCAAACACATTATTGGTATAAACATTGAAACATTTACAGAAATTTGATGAGAAAAGAGAATTAGTAGAAAGATCTGTCAGTGTAATGGAGTTCCAACGCGTATTTCCTTGATATTATGATAGAATATAGATAAAAGGCTGAATGCAATATTTAATTTGCATAAAGATTTTAAACTGGATCCTGGGAAAGATTTTAGTTTACCAGCAAGTATATGGCATGTTTGCTGTGTAAGGTACCTTAATTTTCTGTATTTAATGTAAACCAAACTGATCCAGGTTACATGATGACTCCAAACTATTTTTTATCTTCTTAAATCAGTGCTGAATGTGACCCATAATGTATAAATACATAAAGGATATTTTTTGGTCTTCTCTAATACGTATTCCGATATATTAGCATAAATTACATATTCCAAGACATGAAGACACATGCAGGCCAAATCTCACTTTAATGTGGATGCCTCAAATGGAGCAGAAAACAGTAGAGGTAAACTTCTACATTATTCTATCAGTGAGCATCAAGCTAGTGAATGCCATAGAAATCTCACTAATGGACACATTCTGGCAGCTTGTTGCAGATGTTTGATGAATGAATTGCAAGAGGAATCATATCAGATGTAAAAATGCTTGCCTTTTCATTCTGAATTTTGTTTCTGAGCACTTTGGGGTTTAGGGATTTTGGTTTGTTTATTATTATGGATTTCTGTGGAAATCAGATATTAGGATATAATCTATAGGCAATGGGTTGAGAAATGTGGCTATAATATTGTAAAGGACTGTTTCTGATGCTATAAACTATGAAACTCATATTGAACTCCCATAGGCAGACAGCCAAATTTCTATTAGGATATCATAACCATATAATCCAAAATGTGTACATCAATTATTGTCTACAACATTTGCATCTGATTACTGGAACCATTCCATAGATAGACACATTAAGGACGTTTATTATATTTGTTAAAAAAAATTATTGTGAAATCATTTTAAAAATTGAGTTAAATATAATTGATAGTCTCTCATGCAAATGTGGGTTTTTTTAGCCCCCAATCTAAAGAAGCCTCTGTGCTATACTGCTTCATGATACTAAAACAGCTCATTCATTTTGTACCCTTCCTGGTGAGACTTTGTCAAAATGGGATGCTTCACATCCTTTTTTTTCAGCAACGATTGCTGTAGTAGCTATGAGAAGAGTTAAGATCTTGGAGTTACTAGATCATATATTTCTGTAAAAAGTAAGTGTGTACATTTGGGTACTAAAGCAAAGAGTAGATGTTATTGAACTATTGATGATAAAACACCTGTTACCTTAACCTCTCGGAAGCATGACTGCAGGGCTTGACCAACACAGTCCCCTAGGTACTTTCTTTTCAAAGCATGGTTTCTTCCCCTGCATTTCCAATGCATTTGTAGCGTTTCCTTGCATATTCAAGAATTCATGAGCCTATTACCAAATATCCCCATACAGTTGTGTTGGATGAGTTCATCTGACTAGTTTTTGATTATTTTATTTTATTTTATTGGCATTTTTGGCTGTAAGAGTGAGGCATTAATACATCTGGGGTAGGAATTTTGGCATGGAGAAAGCTTGGGAACAGCTTTTCTTAGTACGTTTCTGCCTTGCTATGCATTTTTAGACTGGTCATCTTATTCAGTGGTCTAATTAATATATTGTCAGTCTGAATATTAGAGGTACTTGATATTATACTTTTAATTAAAGAAGTTATTAAAATCATGGACATTAATAATATCTTACAAGAAAGTAAAGTGAATATAAGTACACATGTTTTAAAAGTATTTGGTTTCTGCAAAAAGAACTGTCAGTGAACATTCTATATATTTATCTGAAATCTGATATTTTCTCATGTTATTTTAAGAAGAAACATGACAGCATTCTATACGAATATTGAGTTAAACAAAACACATTAACCCATAGATCCAGTTTTACAAATTCTGGCCAGATGAAGATTTTTCTGTTGGGGCAGACTGCCAGTATAAGCTACCATAAATGTGAAGTGTTTAAACCTCTTTTGTCCTCTCTGTTGAACTTCTCTGCCATATTTATTTGTGAAATGCAGTACTGTTGACTACTGTGCTGCCACTTCACACCAGGTGCCAAGCATGCCTGGTCAACCTCATCTGCTTGCCAGCACTCTGGGAGCGAGGGCGTGGGACAGATTACGTGTTGCTGAATGAATGACAGCTGATGAGTGTTGCACAGACACATCACCATCCATTCATTTTCTGTTTGGGCATCAGATTGATGCTGTCAGCGGATTACCAAGAACATGGGCCATGTGACAAGGCACCAGAAGCGTTGATGCTTAGTCCCCCATAACTGCAACATGGCTAGATACGGCCTTGAAAATGTTGACATAATTTTTTTTTTCTTGAAGAGAATGAATATTAGAATTATTAACTGAACACAGACCAAGAAAACCGGTGTGAATACAATGCAGATCCAGGTATTACCGTAAAACCTTCATCTTCAGAGAATTACAAGTTACCAACTGTGCTCTTATCAAGAATTCCCTTCTCACTACTGTTATGCTTACAAAAAAGGAGTGGTGTTATTTCAGCTGACAATGACAAAAATTGATATTCCTTATTTTTTAAATCACCTTAAATCCCAAAACAATAGATGTTTTTCAACTTTCATGAAACATGTCCAGAGGATTATTAATCCAAATCATGTGGCACTTGAAATGATCCAATAAAATCTAGCAAAATGTAATTGTTATATTCTGTAATGTTTTTTCTCTGCATTTTGCAGTAGCCGTACGGAGATAGTTAAAGTATAGGAAGGAACAGACAGCACAAAAACAAGTATGCATACTGTGGATATATTGCCTTGTGTATTCCTTTTATCAGTTGTGATGTGCATATTTATGTCCATAATTTTGAAAATGTGAGTTTTAGTGTACATTAATTATGCATTCTTTAAGTCCAATCCCTAATTTAAAGTTTGATGTTAATCAGGCATTTAGCTCAGACACAAAATGCTTGGCTTGATCTTTGATTCTGCATACATTTAGGAAAGCTAGCTGTACAATCAGGCTACCAAGGTGAGGGAGCCAGCTTTTGTAGCCAACGCAATAAAGGAGATTAAATGGCTAGTATCATGAATGGTGGGTTTTGATTTCCTAAGCAGGTATCCCTTTACTACAGAAATGATTATGCACACCCCTCAGCACGACTTGAGAAAAAGCTCAGAATTACTCTTGTGAACCTATAGGGACACACATTTACACAATCCTCTACATACACTTATGCATATAAGCAGTTCTCACAGAATTGCTATGAAGCCAAGAAACATTCTTTTTAGCACTCAGTATTGCCTTACTGATGGAGTGGAGCTAGCAGAGTACTAATTGGGACATTTGACACGAACCAGTAAAATACATTGATACTTTTTTCAGCATCCAAAGCACAGATGGCCTTAATGTGCATCCAATGCCTGCCAGTAGCATATAAGGATCTTTAAAAAAGAAGTAATGGACATAGTTCTTATAATTAAGAACTCGAAGTTATAATATTATAAATTGCCTTGTATTTATACTAATATATTGTTAAAAAATGCAATAAAATATATAGTGTACCTTTTTAACCATCATTTTATCCTTAGGAATTTATATTTCTTTAGGGTTAATTAATGTAAATTGCTGTCAGGTGTTCAAGATATTTGTACTATATAATTATCAGATATATGCAGAATTACCTTTGACTATCCCATTTCTTTTTTATTCCTGACCGTTCTATGCACCTTAAAAAATTGTGTGAAAAATTCTATGAGTGAACAGGGTAATTTTTATTACGGGGACAGAGAAACCATAAAATTTTGTTTTGTGCATTATGTGTTATGATGCCAAAGTACACAAAGTGGAAATATCACTGGCATTTTAACATTCAATTGTATGGTAAAATACATTTGTTTAAAAATATGAATGATAATTTATTCTGAAATATTGCGAAATCCTTAGAATAAATAAATCAGCAAATACTGCTTAACCCAGCCCTAATCAGTAATAGGCTGCAAAATAAGATAAAGGTTATTAAAATAATCCTTTTATTGAAAGAGAAAATTAGATAAGTTGCACTGATTGACTCTGAGGCCCTCCTAGGGACATGTAAAATGAAGAATAAACTCAACTTGATCTACTCCAAAAAGCCTGAAGAAATCCTCACAGCTGGAACATCACCACTAATTACATTTTTGCTTTTTGGATATATTTTGCCAACTCTTTCCATTCATTTATAGTGATGTTATACCAGTAATTCCTTTACAAAACTAAAACACGTGGTCTTTAAAGAACATACTTGCTTTAAAGAAGGTATTTGCTATTGACAGCTATAATTTCATTTGCATTGAACCACAGTTCTTGAAATACTGCAAGAATTACTTATACAAAGTACGCTGTGTTAAAAAAACAGTTTTGCTATTTTGTTTATTTCTTTTTATATTTTGTTTATTTCACAGCGACCCTGTGCGGCAGTGAAGAATGCTCTGTAGGGACTGCATTTTTTTTAAAAGGATTAAAGAAATACTGGAAACTTATTAATTGAAACACTCTTTTCCAAAAAGGACAAGCATCAAGTTAGAATGTTGTATTTTCACTGGTTAAAATCAGACAGAATTGTCAGTAAATAGGAGGCTTACTGTTGATGGGCATCTAAACCTACCTCCAAAGTGGACATATAAAACTAGATTCTTACGTATTTTATTCTTGTGTAGTCCTTTACATCAAGTGAAAGTGCGCATATTTTAAAGCCATGCCACTTACGAAAATGGTCCATGGTGGTAGAAGTGATATACAGATATATGAGTTCTGTAAGACTATTTGTACAAATATATGGGACTGCACCAGGTTTAAAGCCATCACGTGCAATGTACACATCCAGGAAACACATTCTTAGTAGCTATGGTCCTTTCCATGTAAGCTTTTAATCTTTTAGTCATATTTCATTATTGGTGAGTTACTATTCCCAAAGTCCTCAGGCAAACATACCAAGCCAAGAAATAGAACTCTGTGGACAGCATTTATAATGGTACTGTTAACTGTGAGAGCACCAGCCTCTTTGAAATGTTACAGAAACAACAACCAGCTAGTCTATTTGAGTATTTGATATTCTACCCTTATTTCCAGCTGCCACAGTTGCAAATGTTTTAATTTTGGAGAATTTGGGTGTCCTGGAGAACTGTTTTTAGCATAAAAAGAGGAAACTAAAATGTAGATTGAAAAAAAATACTGTTTTATAAGAGTTAGTTTTAGTACATTCCCTTTACAGTTCACAGGCATCTCGCATTGCCCCTAGTTATGTGCAGGGTGAATCTTGAATGACCAAATCTATAAAGCAGCCAAATGATATGGGAATTGAGCAAGAGGATTTTTTTTTTTTTTTTTTAAACTGTATGAAGTTGGTAAACATTTTAGTTCAGCACATGGGACCCCCTGTTCTTTTGTGTTAGTATAAATCAACAGTTACAGATGAATTAAAATAGAAGAGCTTCTCACACCTGAAACCTCCAACTCTGAGGAAGGTGGAATACAAAACTTTGTACTAAAGGGTGTTTGACAACATAAAGCAAAATCATATTAAGCCACATGGAATAGATTGTTTCCACAAAAATGTATGCACCAGATTTATGACAGTAAAAAGTGAAAACAGGATCCTCTTTCATCATTCAAATGGTAAGAATAAGCCTGTTTGAGGAACAAATACATGTGAAATATTTTACCGAGAACAAAAAAGCATCAAGATGCATTACAAAAAAGCGTTAAATGATTACAGAAAGGCAGTAATCTGTATAGTATTTTTTGGAGCCAGCTATTATCACTTGCTTTCAAATCCTAGCAATATCAATATTCTCCAGTTTGATTGGTGACCGGTCTGAACTTATCCTACTTGCTTTTAGGAACAAAGACAAGAGAATGGCTACCTCTATTCATCTATTACTGTTTAAATAGCTGTCACAGCTTCCAGGATGTCTGTTTCCATGTTATCTGGTGAAAGAATAAAATAGAATGGCAACAAACCAAATACAGTGAAAAATGTTCGTTGTATTTGGCCCAACCAGCTGCTGTTCGCAGATAAAATCTGGTTTGAACAAAAACAGGTGAATTTTGGAAATTGAGGAACAATGGATGGAGTGGATGTAACATTTACAAATATTTTAAAGATATGTGTCACATTGAGACTTGCCTATTATGGTGATTTAGTTCCTATGTCAAGGCACATATTCATCTCTGCTCAGATACTGTAGAGGCTTGGGTAACAGCTTGTCCTGTCCTTGTTTATTTGTTAATTTATAACATCTCAGTTCCCAGCACAAGCCAAGGCAGACCCGGACACTTCTTTGTTCTGCCTTGTTCTTTCTTTTTTGTCCCTTTTCTTTACACTGTTGTGCTCCCAACTCCGACAATGGAGTTGTAGATTGACCCTCTTTCCCCTCTTGCCCTGGCTTGTCTTCGAATGCTTCCTTTGATGCGTTCAGACTGAAAATGCCAGATCTCTGTCTCCCAGCAAGGGCTCATCATTTTTGCAGCGTTGCTCTGCTAGTAGGTTAAGAGGAACATTAGTGGTTCCTTTGCAACAGTTTAAAAGACGTTAGGCTAATGATTATTTGGAAACAAAGATATATCATCGTATTGAGAAAAGAGGACTTCTGCAGGAGTGGAAGATTTAAAAATGCATTAATTACAAGAGGTCCTGTTATTTTGCTACTAAGATATGTGGTTGTGTTTTAATTGGCTGTGTTTACAATGTGGTTTTTCTTAAAAATGCATTTTTTCAAGATTCCCTCAATCATCGCTTATCTCACATCCACAAACATCCATGCTTCCTGTGTATAATATGTACATTCGCTCTGTTTCAAACATACTCACACTCAAAGTTTATTTCACATGGGACATCAAGAAAACAAAGTCACATTAGTCTGACTTTTTTTTCCGTGTTGACATTTCATTAAAATAAGTTCATAGTAAGTTCAGCTCTCTAGTCTTACCCTTCAGTGTAAATTTGTTTCTGTTATTTATTATAACATAAGAGTTTGGATGTTATTTGAGTTCATACCATTCTGCATAACTTTAACCTTTTTTGAGTTACTTTGCCTATTGCAAAACCATGCCACACATTGTTAGGAAAAACTTTGCAAACTTCACAACATGTTTTGAGCGTGTACAAAGTACAGCAAACTTAACATATATTTAATTTTAAAGTAGTAATACAGTAAAAAATTCAATCCCTTGCTTAACTTCTATGACAAGACTTGTGTTAGGAGCTTTCTGTATCTCAACAATTGCATGGAAGAGCATAGTTTTTAAGTGAATTAAGGCCTATGGAATTTTTAAGTGGGTCAATTTTGTCTAGTATGTTTTAAAATATTTTGACAATTTGAGACCTAAAATATTAATAAGATTCTAAGTTGTCTTAGAAAGTATGGGAGGTCATTGATCCATTTCTCTAACAAACCTAGAGGCAAACGATGTCCCTTTTTTAGTTTACTTTCTCATTTATATGAATCAGCTCCACCATGCATACTAGTGATTAGACTCTTTCTTGCTATACCGTGCAAGTCCAATACTTTCACTGGAACCACTGATATAAAGAAGTCTTTAGCCAAAAAACTCAGTGACATAACAAAGAAGAGGTTTTGTATTTTTTTTTTTTTTAATGTTGGGTAGGAATCATTTGGGAAAGCCGTATTTGCAGCAGAGGAAAAAAAAGTTTTCAGCTATGCAATAATATTGTGTAGTGTTTATCAATCTACTGTCTAACCAGTTTTGTTTAAGTTTTGGGTTGTTTCTTCTGATTAATGAAAGCATAACAATTCTGACAGCCGTTTGGAAAAAAACATTTGGCAACGATTTTTCACACTAGAATGGGATTTGAGAAGATGAACTAGCAGGATGATTTGAGAACAATAAACTAGTTTGCAATACCCAGGAATACCTACTTTATTTTTTCTAATTAAGTGGTGAATATTTCTATAATATTTTAAAAGTTGGGAAGAAAAGAAACAATTAAGATTTAGGGCCAAATTTAGTATGTTACTACAAAATGACTACAGAGATATCCATGTTGCTGTGGGGTAGCATGAGGGCAGAGGATACATCCACAGAGTACATTTTTCAGATCCTGCTTTGAATCTCGGTGAGGTAGATAGGAAATAGTTTGGTAATCTACAGCCAGTTTTTCTCAGCACTTTGTGACATGAGTGGACAACTTAAATATAGCTGAAAAAATCTTTTATGACTCTGAATGGGCTGAAGCTTTCCTTGGTCAACATCAGTTAATTTCACAAAGCTTACCTTGGTAAGCTTTTGAATGATGACTTTATGAGAAAGCATTAATTGTAACACAAATTGTGACAAGTAGGGGACATGAAACAGGGTCTTACTCCTTGTGTAGGCTACTCTCAGCCTGAGCCACAGTGAAGTAGGAAGAACAGCTTCCATGGTAGGACTGATCTCACCAAAAGTAGATCTTTCCATCTGAGCTAGTCGGCTTAGGCTTCTCTTACAGTCAATGGGCATTTCTAGAGGAAGATTTATCTCCTCCTGCAGTAGATGCCTGTGATAGTTCAGAAGGGTTAGTGCCTTAAACTGGTGTCTGCTTCTCTCCACTGGCTATAGAAAGAGCTAAGCGGGACCAGCCCAGAAGCAGATGTCCAAATGACTGTTTGGGTATTTCTGTGGAGGGGCATAGTGGGTGAGGCTTTTTACTATAGCGCTGTAAATACTGGCCAGCATGGCAGAGCTGGTGAGGATATTCAGGAAATCTGCACCTGAATGTGGCTGATGGGGATTCTTCCTTCTGGAGTAGTGGTGGATGGGGACTTTTGGAATGAACTGGGGCTTACGAGTTATGGTTTTCTGGTTCTGGGGTCGTCAAAGCCTACACTCTAACCCTTTGTTGCTGCAGATTTCAATTTTCCTGGTCCTAGACTATGTCCACTTAAGAAAATACTGCACCTCAGTCGAAGAGAGAGGTCTTTTTAGGTGACTAGGATCAGAACTTTCATATAATACTTAATAATAAATCCTAATGTACATTTTAGGATAAGTAGAAAAGTATAACTATTTATTGAAAGTATAGTTAAAAAAAGTGCAGAAAGAAAGAGAAATTAAAATACCCCAGAACATATGTATCTTATAATGATCAAAGCCCAAATGGAAAAGAGCAAGTCTGACAAACTCTTCTGTGGTCAAATAGCTGAGCAGAGATGTGCATAATACCAAGAGTACATTCCGATGTCCTTGTACTGTATTGAGATAGATCAATATGTGTCAGTTAGCGACTAAGCCCTTGGTAAGAAGGGTAGGTATAGATATATGTATCTATATATATGTATAGATAGTTTTCCTTTTGAAGAATTCAGATTAACATCTGATGCAAAGAAATTGACCTAAATTTCTGTATCATATCAACAGTAGTCTAAAAATATTCCAAAAAGTAATGAGAAAAAAAAAAAAAAGGGTGCTTAAGTTTCTAGTAATTGTGGGGTTTTTCTTTTTTTTTTTTTTTTTATCCCACCACTTACTTTATAATCCGTTCACAGATTATCTGTGAAATTTTAATCTTAGAAGTCTTCAAGTGGTGGGAGTTTTTTCCCGTTATGATGTCAGAACTGATCAGATCTGATTGTTG
Organism: Calonectris borealis; assembly: GCF_964195595.1. Lineage (NCBI taxonomy): Eukaryota > Metazoa > Chordata > Aves > Procellariiformes > Procellariidae > Calonectris > Calonectris borealis. Next base: position 176,192,365 of record NC_134312.1, read on the forward strand.
CAAAGATCCCACTAAGGAGTTTAGCACTAATTGTTAGAAGATGTCCGTGCTTAAAAAAATTAGGCCAGTGATTGTAACCATGCTGTTAATTTCATGTATTGTTCAGAGCATGTTTCAATAGTGGGAATCAGGTGTACTTTCTTCATTAAAAATGCATTGAGGAGCTGTAGTTTTTCTCGGTGTTGCAGAATCTTCTGAGCTGTAAGTGAAACCATTAAGAGCGGGAAGGGTTAATTGTGTGGGAAGCCTCGTATTCAAATACTTCTCGTATACAAAATATATGTCATGCTAGAAAATATTCTATTGTCAATGAAAATAGAACACAAACTAAAATGAGATAATTGGGAAGGTGCCCATAAAGTCAGCCTGAATATATTATCACAAGTATATGTGAGATAATATTTGTTTTAAAAAGATTCTATGGCACTGTAAACTCAGTCTCATTAGAGACTGCATTTAAAAGGCTTATAAAGTTACTCATTAATGTTATCTTGTTGTATCTCCACAGCTTTTTCATTAAAGAAAATTCAGCAGAAAGCATTTTCTCCTGATAGCAGGAACCAATTTGCAATAAATGTTCTGGAAACCACTAGGGAAGCCATTACTGAGGTCTAATAAAAACAGACAAGCGTAACTTGTTCTATATTTTTGTTTCAATCACATACAGATGAGACCCCGCTCTCCACACCAACCGCAAGAGACAGCCTTGACAAACTTTCTCTAACTGGGCATGGGCAACCACTACCTCCAGGTTTTCCATCTCCTTTTCTATTCCCTGATGGATTGTCCTCCATAGAGACCCTTCTGACTAACATCCAGGTAGGCCTTTCTGTAGATCAGCTTAAAGGGATGGAGAGGAGCCAGTTGCAGATTTGTCTAAATTAATACAACCATTCTAGCTTAATCAGTTCATAAGATTATTTGGATCAACTAATTTACTGAAACTTTCTAGTAATTTAGGTTTTAAAGGAACCACAGCAAACGTGAATTTAGAAGCTGTCAGATACAGTACATAAAAATACAGATTGTATATTAAACCACAGCAGAGAATTTGATGAAAATTACATTGGTGTGTTTAACAACATTTGTCTTAAATGCTCTTTTTATTACAGGCTAATGAAATGTATCTTACTGTTTAACTTTATCTCATTTACCAAGCAGAGAAACATTTCTTTAATAAATAGTTACTTTAAATTGCTGGAGTGCCAAGGTGGAAATGATATTTAAAGCTATTTGAAATGTGTCTCCCATAAAAGCATTCACAAAAAGCACTTCTTTTATAAATAAGCTCATTTCACTTAAAGTGCTGTCTTCAAAGAATAGACTTCAAAGGGTGTTACCAAATTTTCTGCAGATTTCCTATTCGGTAGTCACGATGTCTATTGTGTGTACAGTACAGCCTGATTCAAATATTATTTAAGGTACACACTAGTGTGTAGCTTGGGGCCAAGATGTTAGTGTTTCATATTAGAATGAGGAATTTTTTTGTCCACAAATACAGTGATCATGTGTTCCCCAGATGCAATTTTTGCAACAATATGGTTTTGTGTTGCATGCAGAAGCAAAATGATAGTGCAGGAAATAATGCAGCCATATTGTACTCATTACAGATAAGCCTCGTCTGTGCAGCTACTAACTTCTACTGTATTTGTCACAATATTTTTCCCTGCTCATTCCTGCAAATACATAAAATCAATTGTATTCTATTCAGCAAAGGCTATGACAGAGTAGGGCCAAATCCTGCTCACTTTACTTTCTTAAACAGTCTCATTAAAGTTTATGGCACTTCAGACTTGTTTTATGAAAAGTATATGATCCATTCATTAGTGATGTTTTGAGATCTAAAAATGAAAAAATACTGCTATTTAAGAATTAAGTATTGCTATATCTGCCTGGTCTAAAAGAACATATTTGTGATTGTTTTTTGTGGTTCTGAGACTTAGGATCTTAAATGTTTAAATCATAAACCAAGGTAATTCTGCAACAGTTAGCATTCTTCTAACAGATTTGCTGCAATCTGTAAAGAATGTATTTTTTTCTGAAGGAAGAAATACAGTTAGCAAAATATGTAATGTTTTAGCTGTGCATGCATGTACAGGAAAGTTCTTAGTAATTTTTTTGACAAATGTGTGCACTCAATGTCTCTAGACAGCAACCTAATGAGCAAAGCATTCAGCATCAACAGGTTAGCTAATCTTGTGATTGAATATGAGAGTGCTGCACTACTTCAGGATAAATGACCAGGATTAATTTGCCAAGAATGCATTCAGTTTTGTTTTACAGAAAATGTGAATGTGAAATTCAATCATTGCTTTTTTTTTTAAAAAAAAAAAAACAACCACCTAATCATATCTGGAGTGAAGAGCTAAAATAAAAGGCAACATCATAAAGAAGCCAGAGACTTCTTTATGCCTTCTCATTGTGCTTTTGTACGTACTGTTCCTTAACTTGAGGTTCCACATCACGACAAATCACCTATCAGGGTAAACAGGTGGGACATAAGTCCTTTTGGATTTTTTTAGTGTGTCCCCACGTCGCATTATATGGTTTCCACATATCTCTGGGAATCCTTTCGTGTACCATCAAGGCATTTTTTCCCTCCATAGATTTAATCTCTATCAGGATGACATCAGAAAACCACTTCATTAAAAAAAAAAAAGCAAAAACCTAGTTTGATTTTCCCATCTGTATAGAAAACGTTAAGTATTCTCTTTAAAACAGTGGAATCTATCACAATAGCTTATACACAATAGTAGCAGTTTTTCTAATCAATGCCATTTAAAATAGTTTCCATATTTAGTGATTATTGCAATGAGAGAGGGCTACCCCAGGCCCACAAATGAGTTAGATACTGTGATACTGACACTTTCAGAACTGAGTTTTAGTTATTTGACTACAAGTTTGAGCTCATTAATGGGATTTGTGGAAAGAGGAAATTCTGTACTATGGTTCCTGCCTGCAATATCATTTGTGACTTTGTTAGGAAATGCATTAGCACTACCTGAAACCCATGATGCATTTAGTACGTGGGTTAGAAGGACTCTTGTCACTGGGTAAATTGCTCTTTGCTCTCCTTTGGTCCAGAGGAATTTTGCATCCCTTTCCATACAGAGATGTGGATTCAAAAGGGAGGTGGAGCAGTAAGATCCCTCACCATCTTCTTGTTCCAGCTACGCTAGCATTAAGGATAGAGGTTACCAGCAATGGAGGAGAACTAACTTTCTAGAAAAGATTATCTGGCCTACAGTCCGTTCCCTGCCTCCAGTACTAAGCTGCTTTTGGAACAGAAAATAGCAGAAATCTAGCTAGATGAGTAGTTTTGGTAAACGCTGTTCTTTTTTTTCCCAGGGTCATGCATGACAAAAATACGATTGTGTCCTTTCACAGAAAGGATATATGTCTGCTTGTGAATGCAAGTGTACATCTTCGTCAGGTCATGGGACTGGGGTGCATGCATGACCTGCCACGTGCGGTGATGGAGGTTGCATATGTTTTAGGGATATGATGTTCACGTGAATACATAGGCAAGCAGCCTCTGGCTACACCAATGTGCATGGACGTGATGGCAGATATCTGATCTGTGATTCTGTTGTGTATATTCAGTTGTATGAAGTGCAGGATCCGAAGGATCTGCGTAGTATAGACCTCAGGTGCCTCCAGAGGAAGTGGTAGAGTCTGTCCTAGTTTAAAATAGAACAGGATTAGGGTACTGTATGGACACTAGGAGCTCTAATTTTGACCTTTGTCAGGGTGAGGAGGATCCTAAACGTTGCCATGGGACAGTGCTTTTGGGTATGTGAGCAAAAATTTCTATACACTTCTGATACTTGAAAACAAAAGTCTTGCAGGTGCTGAAGAGCTTAGGTGATTGAACTTGTGGGTAACTCTACTTAATTCCATTTCAGAAGTCTGAGTCATCCTTTAAAATTGGCCACTAGACACAAGTGAGTCTGTGTCTTCCATCCATACTAAAGTTAAATGGATAGCCCCTAATCACTAATTTGTAATTTTAGACAAATGTTAGACAAGCCTATTTGCTGTTGCTGTCACCAGGGGCTGCTAGTTAGGTTTATTTCCTTTTGTATATCATATATATGTTTTTCTTACTTCTCCATAAATATTTCTTGAAACAAAAATACAATGTTTAATTATCTGTACATTTAAAGAGGAGATAATAACAATATACAGTACCCAGAACAACCAGAGTTTATTTCTTGCTGGGGACTGCTGAAATGCAAATAATAAACTGTAACAAAATATAATTAAACAAATACACACATAAAATAAAGAAATGAGATTGGGGACATATTTTCTTATTCAGATGTATATCTGCACATCTAAAAAGAAGAGAAAATAAATTTCCCCAGAGAGCTTAAATTAAGTGATATGTCTGTTCCTTCCCAATGTATATTTGTTGATTTCTTCCAGATTAAATGCTGGAAGTCTGTGTGCAGCTGCAGGGAGGATGAAGGGTGATGGAAGGTGGGTCACAGCAAAATGCTGTGTGGGTGCTAGTGAGAAGGCTAAAGGTGTTTCCGTACCCCTCGCATAAGTTCACCTTTTTGAGTCATGGCCCGATTATGCCAAAGCGTGTTACAGCCACAGCCTTTCATGATGCTGCAGTATTCTTGGGTAATAGTAATGTTCTTTTAAGCTTTTAGAGTCTGAATCTTTACTGTCCCTGAGCTGAATTTCCATTAATATCTAAGGGATAAATTAGTTGCAGCCTGATAGCTATATTTTTCTATCATGATTGTATTGTATTGACACAGTCTTGCTGCTAAGTATTTTTAGAGAGATATGTAAAATAAGTTGCAAGTATCCCATTGATATTAATAAAAGAAATGCATGATTACAAACTAAATTCCCCTATGAAAACAAAGCAAACTACTGGCTTTATTGCTGTGAGTCTCCTGCACTGTTACCATCTACGACTAAATACACACGAGAAAAATATTGCAAACACTGGCTAAAGTAAAAATCACAGTTTTACTTCATGTTATTTTATTTATCTTCTGCTAAAATTCAAGAGGATGATTTTATTTTTCACAGAAAGTATTAATGGAAAAATGTCATTTATACTTGTGCAATATGCCTTTACCTGTGACAGAGATATTCAATCTGAGATATTACAAAAATGTCTTTCTGGAGTCATCTGTAGAGATAGTCAGGCTGTGTTATCTTACCTTGCTTATGTTACTAAGTCAGTAGTCAGTTACAAATAGCAAATATTCAAAAATTAACCTGTGAAGTGAAGTTAACTAAAAATGTATATATTGATTTTTTTTGCAAGCCTTTCACTAGATAGTTTTAATGATGAGAGCATAAAAATTATGTATAATTTCCTGGCTGAAAGAGAAGCAATGTTACTAGAAAGTGTTTTCACCATGAATAGCTAATATTGCAAAAGGAAGCCCCTGAGCTACAAATCTCTGGAAGCTAGGATGTTTGATTAGGAAAGCTTCACTGTGTGTATGCCTTGTTCTTCTAGTTTTCCTTCTTCACTCACTGTGGGCGATTATTGGAAACAGGATATGATCTTCTAGATAGACCATCAGACTAACTAATAAGGCCATTTTGATGTCACATATAACTGTGTAGCTAACTAAATTACATTAAGTGGAACACACTGTAGATGTAGCTGGAAACAGAAAGAGCTTCTATATACCTTCCCCCCCACACACCTTTCAAAATAGGTGACACATTATTTGCATTTTTTAAAAATAAAGATGGGTAATACTGTCTTTAAGGTAAATTGAGGTTTGATATTTGTTTAGTTTCTATAGGGTCAGTAGCCTGCCCTAACATAATGGTGTTTTCGGATATACATCAGAGAATGGGAAGAAACATCAACCATATATCAACTTAACTTTTTATTTGGGACATTTCTGAAGAATTTATCAGTGGAAAATACTAAAACAAGTGCATTAAAGTAAAAAAAAAAACCAAATCAGAATGATCTATAAATCTCCAGGGGAAAAATGTCCATTTTTGACATTACGTTGAAATAAAAAAAATTTATTAACAGTGACACAGAGGGGAAGAATGGCAGGCCGTGTTTAAAGCCTGGCTCCAGATAGAGCCATACTGTATTAAAAACAAATCTGGAACCTGAGCATGTTCACTACAATTATCATTATCCAGCCTCCGTAACATCTGACCTTCCCTAAAGGGAAATATTTTCTTTTTGTTAATGTCCTGTGTTGCACTGCATTTCCCATTGTCATTGGCAGCATATTGATTTAATATCAGGTTAGAGGATTAGCCATAGCAAATACAAGTTGGACATACTGTATTTTGTATAATCTTTTACAGCTGATCCTCTGGGAGAATTAATAGAATTTCATGCAACTCTGAAATTGCTATTCCTGTTCCAAGGGGCACTGATGATTTTTAGATGCTGTACTTTTCAGTTGTTTTTCTCACCCCCTTCTGCATTGGATACAGGGAGATATTGAATGTTTCCAGTATTTTTGCATTAGAGCTGTCATTGGCAGCAACAGCACTTTTGCATATGCATCAGTTTGGCTCTAGTGCAGATTTTTTTTCACATTGGACGCCTACTGATGTGCACTGATTTAACTTCTAAAAATGAAACTTAATTTTGTGTAGCTTATAAGTAGTCCCTAGTGGGTCTTGGCTCCAAAAAGCTAATATTTTTCAGACATAATCAGCAGCAATAGGTAATGTATTACCATTAGCTACGTTAGCAAGTATAAAAAAAGGAAAGGTTGGGGGAGGAAGTATGGTGTAGAAATTCAATAGAAAATGTAATATGCTTTTAGCAGCTTCGTACTTTGCAGCAATTCTTAATATAAAATTACACACATCAGTGTTACGCTCTAGCATTATTCTCCATGTTTATGCATAATGATTGTTTCATATTTAAAGAACACCAAAATATTGTGTTTTGTCAGCCAAGGACAATAATAGTTTAATAGTAATTTATTTTAAACTGCTACTGATAATACAACCAATCAACACATTAAGTGGTGCCAACATTGGCATCTTGCTAAATAATCTCTAGGCTTTGCACTGAGAGTACATCTTTCAAAGATAAGTCAACAAGAGCAATCAGAGCAGAAAATTAGAATTTGGTATCTTAGAATTAAAATACAGCTAAACTAAAGTTTTAATTGGGGTGATCTAAAAGGGCACTTGATGTAATGATCTCTTTCATTTGTTACTAATTGTTTGTTCCTGATGAAGAAGAAACATGTACATGAATGTAGTTGAATTGAGTAAAGATGGCAGTTGCTTTAGCAGCTCGATTTTATTGTTAAACAAGATGAGTTGTAAGAATTTGGAAGGATGGTGTTTGCAGCTTTAAACTTACTTTTTATCAACAAATACTTTTCAGGTAATTTCACTCGGTCTGGTTTATTAGTGATTTGGATGAATCACATGTTCCAGTAAGTGATGAATTGGGGATTAAAATATTCCAGAGTTTAAGCGTAAGCCAGAAGCAGGTATTGATAAACAACTCCTACTTCAATTTCTTACTATTTCAGATGCATCCCATATAGAAGACATAGTTTATGATGGTTGTAAATGTAGGAAAATATGGCGGGGGAAGGGAACGGAATTCAGGTGGATATTAACTTTTTAAAAAACAGATTGGAAAGGCATTACAGATATTTCAAATTGTATTTTATTTTGCATATGTCTGTAGAGCTTAATATTTAGCTTTATGTGGTTTTCTTTAGTAGTCACCCAGGTTTAACATTCAACACAAAATACCTTCGTGTTTTAGCTATTTTAGAGTAGCATTTGGTTCTTCTGAAGAAAGCTGCTAAAACTTTAAACATACTTGTAAGCACATTTGTTGTGTTACCATTGTTAGACATTTTCAAATGTGGTTCTATACTTATATAGTGTATATAATTTTGGTGACCATCTGGACCTTACAGTCAGAAGGTGTTGAGTTCCTTCAGCTCCTGTGGACTGTAATAGATTGAAGTGTAATAGAGCTGCAAAGCATTAAGCTCTGAACGAGACAACACTTGAGGCAACAATTTAGTTAAGAATGAGGATGAGGAGTACTGAAAATAACAGGCTCTGAAAACAGACTTAAAAGAGGAGTTAGAAGGACAGAAATTTCAAAGCAGGGAAGACTAGTGGGATAAACGTGAGATAAATGGGGGCAGACTAACACTCATGAAAAATACTTTTTCCATTTCTCAAGTATCATCATGCTGGCTTCTTTTTCCATTCCTTTTTTGGAGATATTTCAAACAATTTTAGTGAAAAAACATGCAACCCAGAATTCCTCACCTGAGGGGTGAGGAAGCTTACTTGGGAGTTGGGGGACATAATTTCATGTCTGTAGTGTGGTTGTTCTGAAACCGGGTCTTGAGCATGAACCTTTTATCTGTTAGCTGAATGCTTCCCTAGCAGAGCTGTTGGGGAGTACTCTTCAGTCTCTCTTGTTGGGATTGTTTTGCTTTATATCAGTAATTAAATCTCTATTGGGTCAAATTATCTCTACAGTTAAGTTGTCAGGAGACTTGCCTAGGATACAGAAGAGTTATGTTTGTATCCATGGAGGTTCATATGCATATCCATGCTTAATTATCTACTCTATTATGATAGCTTCAAGAGGAGAGATTCAGGTGTAGGCCTAAGAGCCTGATGGCCAGGCTTCCGGAAAATGGAAAAGGAAATCTTTCCTCTTTCCATGTTCATTTATTTCAATTCTATTTCTCCTGCTGTTTTTCATACCCTATCTCAGTGTCCTAACTCTCTAGTTATTAGCTGTGCCGGGATCTTCCTGTTTCCTTGCAAAAAAAGAAGGAATTGTGAAGTTGAAATTCTCAAGAGAAGTTTAGAATAGGCTGAATCATTATTTCCTGATACAATAACAACAAAAAAAGGTAGAGTTTTTTTCAACCATCCAGGTCAAGAAATTGAGAGATGATTGCATTTTTTTCTCTGCTGTGAGATAACAATTATACAAGGTCAGGGAACGGATATTTTAAAACAGAGATATATTCCTGCTTTGTGATTGTCCTCTGCTTATCATCCCAATAACCCTATCTTCCTTGGAAACTGTATGAAATATGAAAATATTTGAAAATTATAATAATTACCAACAATAGGGAGCAAAACAGCAAGCCTTCAAAAGAGCCTTCCTCCCTTTGGTAATTTCCATTGGCTTGAGTTGTGCTAGAGATTGAATTTGCCATTCCCTGGATGATGTGATTGTGAGACTGCCAATTCTTTTTCAATGGGACAGCTTTTTGTTTTGGTCACAGGCAAATGCCTGATGTAGGCTTGTCTCTTTTATCTCTTACAAAGAATAAACCTACCCCTATAACTTTTTCACATTAGTTATATGCACAGTTAAAGGTGAGTTTGCGTTTTCTGGGAAAACTTGACTCCCGGCTTTTTACAGACTTTTGCCCACCTTTTAAAATTAACTCCAGTAAAAATTTGCTGTTGATAATTGGGGGGACTCAGTAACAGGATTATTTCATTTGTAAAATCTCACATGACTAATCAAGGAAAAATAACAGAAGTTATTTTTTATGTCAGCTGTTCTAACATTCTTCAAACATTGTCCAACTTTATCTTTGAACAGGGTCTACTAAAGGTTGCTATAGACAATGCCAGAGCTCAAGAGAAACAGGTCCAACTGGAAAAGACAGAGCTGAAGATGGAACTCTTCAGGGAACGAGAACTGAGGGAAACACTTGAAAAACAGTTGGCTGTGGAGCAGAAGAACAGAGGTATCTTAATTAAGCAGACATAAACACCTTGTAATTTATTTCCTTAGGAAAAAACCTCTGTTTGATAAAAACTTTTCCCCCTTACCTCATATTATGTCCAGGCTCACTGCAATGCAGGAAGTTTTACAACCTGCCTGATTCTGCATAGGATCTTCATGAGATTTAGAACAAGGACCTTTTTTTTTCTCAACGTTTTTCTTGAATATTACTTATTACATCAGTAATACACAACACAGTTATAAATGCCATAAGTGCTGTTATGGACTTTGGCAGGTTGTGATATTATGAAAAAGGACAGCTACTTAATACAAAGACAATTTGTATCAAATTTAAGAATCTGCAAGGTTTTAGGAACCCTCGTCTCTGTTCTTATGTGCTAGGGTCATATATTGCATATTTAGGCAAACTGTATGTGATAAATTTAAAGATAATAGTAATATATAAGCCCTTTATAATGCATAGTAGATCAAACACATGTTTGCAGAAGGAACGGTTAAGGTTTCTGATAAGGCAGTAGCATTAGTAGCGTTTCAAACATTAACATCAGTCCACTGTAAAGCATATGCATGTTAAAGATTTTTAAATAATTTCATTGATAGTAAAGGTAAGGCAGTTTACAGTGATTTGCATTAACTACTTGCATTACAAACATGTTCCCATCTTTCTTTATGGGTCCATTTTTCTGTATGTGTATGTCGAGCCCTTTAATAGTGTCTAATTACTTTGCAAGGTGTGGTTAACCTCTGGGACTCACTTGCTGTTTAACACAGACCATGACAAGTCAGATGTGTATTTTTGCAGGGCTAGAGTTATAACTCTCTTCTTGTCCAGTTTAATTTTCTGGGAACCAGCTAAATAGGGAATCCTGAGAACACTTGGATTCACAACTAGTATCATTATACCTTAACTGACATGTTAGCAGTAAGTACACAATGTAATCCTGTTTCATGGCTTGACCCATTAAAGAGTAGGACTGTCACATCATTCATTTTCCTTTTTTCACTTTTGAGAATACATTTTTAAAGACAATTATTATTAACAATTATCACAGCTGTGCAATGAGTCATCCCTTTGTCCACAACTGGCCTATTTTGCTCAGTACAATTGCACTACTTACACATTTAAAATAGTTTTGTAAAAGAGCTTCGTTATTCTACACATACTTCTACCTCTATGTCTTACAACTGCTCAAATAAATATTCCTTCTTAGAGTTAGGCAATCACATGCACAGTAGAATGCAATGGGGGGGACCCATCTGACCTTACTTGAGTTTTGCCATCTAAAAGTTAAGCACCTCATTTAAGTTAATGTAAGTTCCTTTTCTGGTCAATAAAGAAAGAGATTCTTATATCCTGTTCTCAGACAGGTAGGTGGGGTCAATTACACTGTGAACACTTCTTTTTCTTCCCTTTAAGTCCAGAGGGAATATAGTTGGCTAGGCTGGACTAGACACATACGTTTTGAGCAGTTAAAATTAAGCAAAATGAATTTCATTCAAGGTTGTATGTCAGGAAAGAGCATGGGATAGTCCCTTATTTTGTTCAGGGTACTGAAATAATTGACAATGTTATTTTCAGCATGATGCATTACCTGCTTTTTTATCTGTATCCCTCTAATGATGATATTGCACTGGTAAAAGAGTGAGACCAAAGAGGGATGGATTTGAACACTTAATGGTGGTATGCAGGAAAGCAAATATAATGAGGATGACTATCTCTGCTAGTGGATACTTCTGTACAAAAGAAAGAAAAGTAATGGACTATTCTTTAAAATGAACAGATCCAAGCGAAAGAAAAAAAATAAGGCTAGATTGTAATTATTGTGAGAATTTATTCTTCAATTACAGGTAGAAAAATACGTAGGAGGCTTTACCTACTATTAGTTTTCCAGGTAGCAAGTGTCATACCTTAAAGAAAGTTTCACATTAATGGAAGCATGAGCAAGATGGGAGAAGCGTACCGTATCCCTGTTAAGAGATACCATATGAAAAAAATGAAATACACTTAAAAGCTACAGCATTGAAACACGAGGCACTGTGTCACATACAGGTCAAAACCCATTAGGTGAATGGGATCTTTAGCATTAGGCAACATCTATCTTCTGCTCATCATGTTAACACAAGTCAAATATCTTTTTCGTTACTGGCTTCATCTGAATATTTTTGCCACTTTTGGGGACATTAAATTCACTGCTTCTACTGTATGTTCTACAGAGCTGCTTATTTACTGTACTGTTTCCTTCCTTCTTTGTAAATATTCCAATTAGTGATTCCTAAGGCTGTAGGATGTGTCTCATCAAGTGGTGAAAGTAGGATAATATCTCTTCTGTGAGCAGCTACACAGTAAGGGCTTGCTAATTCTGGCTCTGACTGCTGTAGTCACATCTACAATGTGTCAGCCATGATGACATTTTAATTCAGAAAGCAACATATGTTTCCTTCTCATTTATTGCAATCACTTTCAAAGTACTTATAATGAAAACATTTAAACTGTGCAATGATTCAAAATGTATTTAGTTTAGCCTTTGTATAGATACTAGATGTTCTTTGATAGTATAAGCTAATTAGCCTGTAAAGTAGTTGGTACTATACAAAATGAGAAAGAACCAAAATTCCAAAGTCTTGGATATAAATTATGTAGCTATTCTGACTACAGGGTATGTGCTTATGTTCATTTTGTGTCTGAACAGTTCTGTATAGCAACCCAAAACATCCAAGATCACCCAAAAAGTAGTTATTCTTAGCATATAAATTAAATAGTAATAACAAAGATGGTTCTCTTTAAAAGTTTCATTATTTGCATTTTGTGAAAGATACCACCATCACAGACTGCTGGAAATGGGGAGTATGAACTGGTAGAAGTATATTTTTACCTTTTCCAGCATTCATCCCTAGGCATGTACCAGAGGTTACTTTGGAGTGAGATACAGGGCTAGATAGATCTTGGCAGTCAAACTTAGGCATCAAAACTAGGCATCACCTACTATCTGGTTTTGGTAAGGATAATTCTTTTAGTGTGTGTAAAGAATTCTTTAGTTTAGTAGATAATTTTTTAGTTAGTGTCAAAATAACAGACTCTTCAGGAAAGGGTTGTCCAGGAAGATTTTATGAGAAATAAGCTTCTTGCATGCACATCCCTGAAAACCCTAAATGTGCTATCTAAGAAGGGTTGGGGTGTGGTGGGGGAGATAGTGATACACTCTATGACTTTACATGATTTCTTTAGAGGCTCACTTTGGCTTTTATTGAGTAGAAAAATTGGTTCACATTATCCTTTTCCATCATGAACGTAACCTGTGATATGTTCCTGCAAGTCTATGAATCATGCAAGTCTTACTTTTGTGGTTGTAAGTCACTGGTAACATAGAAAAGAAAATTGTGATGAAGTTTCATCCTGATCTTGCAATCCTTTTCCTTAAGGATTCCTTAAGAGATACAAGGAAAACATTTTTCTAAATTAGGGCCTTCTAATGCTTAATTTTAAAATACTCCTTCCTTTCCTAATATTTTCCCTCACAGTTGACAAAGCAAAGTAATATTTACATGGCTGGGGGATCCAGCACCGTAAAGGATTTGCTGTGAGTTCTTCAAGGTTAGTTGGCTGATGGGACAGGAGCTGACAGAGAGCGAGAAAGAGAAAAGGGAAAGACAAAGGGAAATGTGGATAAGAAATAAATATGGGGAAGAGACCCGGCACCACGAGGTCGGATGGCTTGCAGGAAGCAGCAGCTTGGAGGGGAGTTCGAAAGCTCAGGGCCTTTCCCGAAGGAATGAGGACCACAGCAGGGTGGGGGCTGAGCTTCTCCTGCAGCCAGGCACCCAAGCAGCCGGAGGTCCCTCTTGTGGGAGAGAAGCTGCAGGCAGGCAGGCGAGAACTTCATCACTATGTCTATGCTAAGTGTGCGCTATGGGCAATAACAAAATGGTGGACTTAATCCTGAAAAAAACCCTCACCTCCAGAGACAGAGGCATGTGTACGTCAGATGATGCAAAAAGTACATTTCATTGCCGGTTCCAAGGTTTTCTGATTTGGACATTCACAGATTCTCATCTGTTTATAAAAAAAAAATATATGCTATAGCTAAATATCACCTACAGTTTTCATTACTAAGGTGTGGAACAGTAGCTCTTAAAATATCTTAGTGTGATTCCAGCAAATTTCAAGTAATTTAAATTGGTATTGTATAATTAATCAATTTATATGAACTGTTGCAGTTGTAGTGTTTCTCAGGACTCTTAGTAGGTAATCATGTAGCCAAGTTTCAGATCCGAATTTGAGTACACTGGTTTTCTTTTTTCCTAGCAATAATTCAGAAAAGGCTAAAGAAGGAAAAGAAGGCAAAGAGGAAATTGCAGGAAGCGCTTGAATTTGAGACTAAACGGCGGGAGCAAGCAGAACAGACACTGAAACAGGCAGCTTCAACAGATAGTCTCAGGGTCCTAAATGGTAAGAAACCAATTTTTGCCTCTGTGTCATTAACTTTCAATTTAAGTGCCGAAAGAACCTTGTTATATTGAAAATTTGTAACATGATGGGAGGGAAAAAAAAGAAAATCTCTTTTCTTTCCTTCATTCAAGTGATGCCGCTCTCTTTATTGTTTGTTACTTTATATAGTATGTGCAAATAAACTCACTGGAGAGAATGTCCAAACTAGGACAATTTTATATTATTAGCTTGAGAAGTCAATTTTTTTTCTTCTTCTTTTTCTCCCCCCGCCTTATGCTTGAAAAATCTATTGCTCATTAATCTTCCTAGTCTAACAAAAAATTGTCCTGGCCTCCAGTCATTGTTCAACATTAAAAAAACTGACAAAGGTTGATTGTATTGTAATTCAGCATTGGAGTAACAGGTTGTAAAAAGGGCTATAAGAATCAAATGAAATATGTGTCAGTCTTACCTTTCTATGTTTCTAGACTCTCTGACCCCAGAGATAGAAGCTGACCGCAGCGGGGGCAGAACAGATGCTGAAAGGACAATACAAGGTAGGAATTTGCAAAAGGCTATAAATCTAGATCTTGCTATATGAGTTTTTCCTCAGCTTTAGACTGCTATTCAAGCATGTAGCCTACCATCTGGGCCACATCAAAACAAGTTCAAACAAGGTCAAGTTCATCTTGCTTGTTTATAAGAGAGAATATATTCTGTGCTGATAGATTTTCTTTAAATTAATAGGTCATTTCTGTTTATACAGAGCAATTAAAGAAGAATAATTAATTTGAAGCAATATTGGGTTGAATCTCAGTCACGCTGAATGCAGTTTTTGTGAATATGTATAGTTAGATTTGAGATAACAATGTTTTTAAAGGTATATTCGAAACATTTTGAGCCTTTTAACTATACAAATGGCTAAACCTAATGGGTGACATTCAAGGCATGATGAGAATTTCATAGCTAATATCCAGTGGGAGTTACTAAAAGGTATGTTTCAATAAGCTACTTTGAGCATTAACAATAAATAATCTGTTTATTCCCTTCCTGGTTTTTTCATTTACCATATCCCATTATTTACATTTTAATAAAACAAATCTGCTGAGTAAATTTGTACATGAAATACTAGAGAGAGCCATATTACTTCCCCTGTGAATCTAAATGTGTGTGTATATATATATACAGCAAACGCCACGATATTAGTAAAGAGCAAATTTTTAAGATAGTATATCTGTTATAATGTCTTCTCTAGTCAACAGGCTAAATCTACCGACATGAATACTAAACAGTAAAAACAGCATTTGTTTTCAATTGTAAATGAAGGTGCATTTTTCAGAGGCAAGCCTAAAATGATTAGCTCCAGTAATCACTCTCAATTGCCTTTATTTTGCATTTCGAAGTCAATCATCTTAACAGTATCATTTGACATCTTCTGTGTGTTATTTAATCACTTTTTCTAACTCCTGAAGAGTTGTTACTGGTGTGCCACAAGGAGGCTGTAACAACAGAATAAAAAGTCAACAAGCTTTTAATGCATTGAGCATATTAACAAATACAAAAGAGGCAATAAGTTCTTATGTAGGACAAACACATGTATATAAACAAAAACATTTAGATTTAAAGCAAGTTATGTCTGCAAAGTCAATAACTCAGAAGTTGGAGTATGCCAGATTAAACGTTGCCTGGGAAGTGGGTACATGTTATGAGTTTTGTTATTCTAGGATCCTACTTTCTTCCCCATAAAGGGTATGCCTTATTCAAAGCACCATTTGATATAATTCATTTAGTGAGAATCCAGTCATTATGTCATTTTGTTATAGTACAGTCATTTTGTTATTTTGTTTGGTGCAAAGACAGACTTCTAATTTCTTGGGAGGCCATTCTGTTACACTAGTCATTGCAGTATCTGAGCTCTTTGCAAACATTAATTACTTTATCTTCAAAGCATTCCCACAAGGAAGTGAAGTTTGGAGTATTCCCATTTGAAAGCTGGGAAATAGAGTCACAGAAAGATTAAGGTGACAAATTGCTTAACTTTCAAGTAGCTAGGACCTATTTTTCCAGGATACTTTGCATTTTTGGCAAATGTATTCAGTGTATTTAAAATCACTGTTCCTGTTGAATTCGGTTTCATTTATGGGCTGAGATACCAAGCTGGATATTTATAAAATGAGCAACACATAATTACTGAGTATTTTGGAAGTATGTATTCTAAAGGACTTATCCCAAACTAGACAGGAACAACCCTTCAGCTTTTTAACCGTGATTATCCATTCTTTTCCAGCTATCCTCTGCCTACTTATGCTCATTTCACATATTTGCATTCCTGCAACAAATGAAATCAATGACTTACAAGCAACATTCTCAGTAATGATGACCTTTCCTTGATTCATCTGTCCAAGGTGGTGCAAGGAAAAAAAAAACAACCCACAGATGATTATTTAATTAAAGACTGGACCATAATATATGCTGATCGTGATATTGGATCACATTACAAAGGCAACCTTAATTCTGACATTTCCTGTCTCTACTTTGCAGTCTTAACATATAATTAAAAAAGGTTTTTTTAAGGAAAAGGAAAAAAGAAGCAAGAAATAGAGTTGCAATTTCTTATCATTTAATATATTCAGCTTAATTGTCATACAACAGTTCGCAATGTTTAGATCTACCACAATATGTAACCCTACAACACAAATGTAACTGTAGGAGCTTATTGTCACTGTGGATCAGCTATTATAGGCTGACAGTTTTCAGAAATAGTTCAAGAAATAGTTAATGGCAGACAAGTAATGCTACGTGTCAGGACTCTCTGTGTTCACTTCCGATATTGGAAGGAGGATTCCCTTTCGCCATAAACTCCCTTTTCTCTGTGTCCCCCTTAGCACGTATCCCTGTTACTCCTGTATCGCTGTGTCCCAGTTCCTCCTAGTTTCTTCCTCCTCACTCTAATTCCAGCTGTTGTCACTGGCTAATCTCACTTTCCTGGCTCTACATTACATCGTGGGTTTTTTTTCC
Source organism: Calonectris borealis (assembly GCF_964195595.1). NCBI lineage: Eukaryota > Metazoa > Chordata > Aves > Procellariiformes > Procellariidae > Calonectris > Calonectris borealis. Next base: position 176,209,536 of record NC_134312.1, read on the forward strand.
TAACTTCACATTCTTCCAGCATTCTCTTCTGAACTCAGTTTCATGCCACCCTGATTATTTCTTTAATTACAAGCTCTTTCTCTTCTCAGTGACCCCCAGCCCCTGTCTCTGTCTGACCCTTCCTGTTGCCTCCTCCTCTTGTCCAGCCATTTCGAGAGCCCATGCTGCATTGACATTCCCCGATACCAGCCTTTCCTGTTTGGTACCACATCTCCGCCTGGATTCTCTGCTTCCTCTCGCCTCCCCATCAAGCTCATGTTCCCTAATGTTTTCAGTACACATTCTGTTTCTGCTTCTGCATCTGTCTGGATATCAGGGAGAGAAGCACTGAGAGAAAAGCAAAGACAATTTCTCTGTTCTTATCTCAATATTTAGCACGGCAATTGTTTGCAGGAGCGAGGAGAGAGAGTTGCAGGGAAAGAACTGCTTCATTCCTGCAGCACCGGGATACAGCATGCTCAGTACAGATGGGCTCCTTGGAGAATTTAGCTGCAAAATTCTACAAAAGCTTTCCAATGGGTGAAACTGGGATTTTTCCAACACTGTTTTGAATTTTCATTGGGGCAACAAAGACCATGTCTTTCCAATTTTGCAAAATTTCAATAATGTCCTTACATTTTATCTGTAAATGATATTTTGTTTATGCACTCTAGTATGCACTGTAGAAGAATTATTATGTAGAATATACAATATATTCCATAATAAAGTATATAACACTACGTTTTTCATGTTTCAGATTCTGGGAAAAAATACTTACTAGGGAAATATTTACGCCTTTCTTACTCCTCTCAAAAATATATCTGTATCTTGGTATCAAAGCATGTCTGGGGTAATAGTCTCTTTATCCACAATCATTAATTTTTTTTCAACTTACTGTATTAAGCATGCTATGCAGTTCTATAACTAAGCAAACAAAAGTAGGAAAGCTGCAGCGTTCTGTGGGGAAGTAAAATAATTGAAATACCAAGTGTAATTTCAGCATTTAAGAAAATATTACACAAGGAAATCATAATTAAAAATAAAGATTTTATCTACTACTTATTGTAAATAAAAGGATACTTGTCAACTTGAAGTTATATTTGATATTTTTAACTATCACTTTTGTGAGTAAGGGATAGGACTAATTTAAGCATAAAAGATAATTGCATTTGTCAATGAGGGGGGTATGTTCTGTTCTATTTTTCATCATGTAACAGTCATTCAGATTCACTTTTAGTTCATGTAAAGTCTTTTGTAAAATGGGAGAGATAATAAAAAGAAATTTGAATATGAGACTAAAAAGAAACCATGCAGGATATTTTAGGGTTGGGTTTGGTTTTTTTAAAATACTGGATAGATAACAGTTTGCTGGAATATCCATAAAATGCTAACAAATAATCATAATAACTAACCCAATTATTGGGTCTCATTTTTAACAGATATTAAGTTATTAGGAGCTGGTGTAGACACTGGTTTTAAATGTTTTCTTTTTTGCTTCTGTTTAAAAGAATAATAAAGCAGATTATCCTCTTCTCCATACATATTGTAGGTTCACTAGATGCCTATGCCTAGCTCCCAATCCGGTTTCCCAAGACCCCCTCATCCCACACAAAAGGTACCATACAAAGATAATGTTTGACTTTTATATACTGTTTTGTTACCAGACCTCTTACTAAGCGCTAGAACAATGACACTTACTGCCGCTCTTACTTTCATATTGCCATTGACTTTTTCTTCCCCATCTGGTTACTTACCATGTATTTATCTGCCTACATTATTAATTTTTCTTTTCCTCTATAAATCCCACATTCCCAACTTTCTGTCTCCCAGTAGTTTCCCTCCCAAGTCCTGTACATTCATCTTCATTCCATTTAAACACCGCTCCCTTTACGCATTATCTAAACTCCTCTAAAAATGTTCTACTTCTGCACTGTCTTCCCCATTGACCATTCTTTTCATATGGTGTCCCTGTCACTCCCAAATTGTTTTGTGCTTTTCTTCCAAAGCTATCCTGATAAGACCAGGAACCTTAACCAAATTTTCTCTCTCTCAGGCTGCTATTTTGTTTGTCTTCTTCATTTCTTTCCTATTTTCTAGCAATTGCCTTAGCCTGTACCTTTTCTGCTTTCTTCCAATTAATTTCCAACTTCTACATGCCATCATTCCAGCTGCATCTGAAACCAGCTCCATCATTTTCTGCTAACAGTCTTCTCACACTGTTCAGTTGCCATGAATTCTCAGGCCTATCTTTTTTTTTTTTTTCCCCAAATGTCTGTTTGTGTTCCAAGAGACCCTTTGCACTTTGTCTGTCCTCAAAGTTTTCTTGTCGTACTCCACTCTTTCAGTCAATTTTGCTTGAGTTACACATTCTCCTCTAGCAAATTCTGTTCCTTTTGTCCGTCAATCAAAATTTCCTCAATCAAAAATTGAGGAATTACCTCAATTCCTTATTCTGCTACAAGTATTTTTTTTCCCTTCTAGCACATTATCAGCCTTTCTCCAAATGAGTCTGTTATCTTACTCTCCCTGGCCCTTAGCAAAATGAACTTATGCTTTCTAAGCCCTTTCCCACCAGCTGTTTCTTCTCACCTTTTTCTAGTTCTCCACCTCTTCTGTAGGCTCATATTAAGAGCGCAGTTAAGTGTAATGCTAACTGGCTTCAGACTGTGCTTTCCTGATCTAAGAAAAAGAGCCACCATGCGCATAAAAGCTTCCAGGGCCATCTGTCTTTTTCGCTCCCAGAAGGGATGGGGCAGGAAATGGAGATGTAGAGCAGATCCAGGAGTAGAGAAAGAAAGCAACTGCAACTCAGCACGCTGACTGTGTAGTCCTGTATGAAGTTATTTGTAAGGCCTTTGAAGGCTGCGGAGGAAGAGTGAGAAAGAAATTATGATTTAACTATGCCCGTACCAAGAACCTAGAGTGTGCATTTTGCTGCCTAAGTACTAGGGGAAAGCTGCCCTGCAGCTGCCCTCCACATTAATAAAGATTTATTAGATACAGCTTCAGTCATTTGCCTGAAAACCTGACATAAGTTGTTCTCTGCGCTGGTTTGAAACTTGTTTAATCTATTTTTCAACATGCAAAATCAGTGTAATAATCTCAGCAAATGACAGTTCTTGATTCTTCCTTGCTATATTTGTGTTTGAAAGATAGCTATCTGAAGGACTTCCACATTGAAAAGGAACTTTCGGTAGTTCTGTGAAGCTTGTGCGCACGGTTCCATTTCTGATGTGTAAATCTTGGACAAAAGCATGTGGAAATGTGTGATGATATTTCTTATGAGATCAAAAACTTTATTGGAAAAGGCCATTATCAAGGCTGTAAAGTCAAGCATTCCAAAATTAGGAAATGGTAGAATTAAGGTTGTCTTCCGCACCTTTGTTCAACTGTCTTTGTGTATGCATCATGATATAATCTTTAATTATATGATTAGATACTGTATTTTTCACAGTACCCTGTTTCATTCAGTGCAGGGGGACAAGGATGTAGTTGAATAAATGGATATCTATCCAATATTTTCTTTATCTTCAGTGCTCAATGTGTTCTTATGCTTTATATAATACCTGGTTTATATATAATAGTTTCATCATTAGTCATCATGCTTTACAGAAGCGGTATGAATGATTATCTCAATTTCTTTCATATGTTAAATCTTAATTTTGGCATTTCCTAACAGTTGAGTGTTTTGCTTCACCGTTTGAATAATGTCCTAGGTAACCATTTCCTAGGGTTTTCTTTTTAACAAGTAAACTACAAAGTCAGAAGTTTCACTGTGAGATGACATCTTATAGACTTGAATCTTTGGATTCACAGTGATAAAGCTAACAAAGTAACTGATAAACTGTAATACCTTATTATGAGCAGTGTGGTCTATGGAATGACCATTTTGCCATGGGGGTTTTACAGATACTTGTTGAGATAAATAAAAACAGTCTTGGGATACATTTCGTGCTCTTGGGCACAGAATCTTCCTTTCATTTTTCTTGCAACCTGTATCACTTTCAACAGTGTCTCCATCAAGCTTTTTATTCTTGTTTCTTCATCTCTGGCCTTTGTATCAGTCCTAATACCCATTTCCAAATTTTATAATCTCTTTCTTGCATCTTTTTTGTCTCACTTTTCAAAACAAGTTTCTATTTATGTCCAGTCTCTAATTTTAACTTCTTGCACCTAATATCCTTGTTAATCGAGATCCAGACGTCTCCAGATATTGGCTCATAATACTCTATCCATATGCCACATATTCAGTTACTTGTCAAGATTTCTCTCTCTAAGAGACTTCAGATGACTCTATCTGACTTTCTTGCCCTATCTATGTTCTGTCCCCCATCTTTCCTTCTATTCTCAACCACTGGGTCCTGTTCTTGTCTAATCAGTCCAAACCACTCGGTCCCCCAACTTCAGTCTCAGTTACTGTCAGCCAACCATTTCTTATTACTAGCTCCCTTTCACAGTTGTCTTCCAGTGCCCTGGTTTCTGTGTTTCTATATATGTATTTAACCAGTGTCAGTCACTCCCCCTAGTCACATTTTCTGTCTTTATTTCCAATTCCAACTGCATCAGACTTGTCCTAATTTCTCTAAATCTTAAGTTTTATATGAGTTTATGTTTGTAGACTTAGAGTAGATAGGACATTTCCAGTGCAAGACTACTCTCAAATTAACTAATGATTTTTTAAAAATAGTTTTCAATATCCTCAAATGACAGGACATCTGCTTCTTTTCTGGGGACATCAGTTCTCTTTGCAGCACATTTAACTAACGTGTCTTTTCTTTAGTCTTTCCTTCATTTATTTTGCCCATGATATTGACTGTGATGACCAGCATCAAGTCCATTTCTTTTATCCATTATTCTTCTGCAGAGTTCCTTTAATAATTGCATCTTTCTCCCAGGGCTTCTATGTCCTGTCTTTGCATTTCTGTCTGTTTCTTTCTGTCTGTTCCTCTCTGTGTCCCCCTTCCTCTTAATCAAAAGCAATTCCATTTGCTCCCATAGCTCCTCAAAGACGAGGTCATCCATCTGTATAATGCCATGTAAACTGATGGTCATATAGTCTCCTCAGTATTAGTGGATTAAACCCAAGAAAAGAAAAACACCTGATTCTTTATATATTTTACCAAGTTTTTTCTGGCCTTTTTTCTCATTAAAACATCTTAGAAATGGTAAATATCTCTCTCTCTCTCTCAACTTGTAAATTCTGCATTTTGATTCAATTGACACTTGCTCATGAGTTATTCCATTTTTATTGCAGCTTAGTAAGTACTATGGATTTGTTGTTACTCATTTATTATTGCATGGGACTTCTAGCAGAAAGGTGGTTGGGGTTAGTATAGAGCTAGGATTCTCAAATGGATTTATCAGGTCATTTTCAGAATGAAAATACATTTTCACTTTCCCATGTGACATTCCTTCTTCTCTGCTTACCCGTTTCAACACTGTTTCAGCTTCCCTTGTATTGTTACTTTCCCGTTTTCCTTCTACCTCAGTTTCAGCCTCCTCCCCCTCCAAATATTACTTCTGAATATCCCAAATCTTTCTTATTACGCCACTTCTTTGACCTGCGAGGCAATGTGTATGTATGATCTGGAGCTATGTGTCTGCTGGTTGACCAGGTGGCTGACTAGGAGATACATGCATTCTGAGGGATCAGTGACAAGCTAGGAGATACGCATTTTCTGCTGGACATCTTGTTGCTGCCTCTTGGCAGCTGGGCAAATCAAACAGTACACGATGCTTCTCAGCAGCTGATGGGCCAAACAAATGGTTTTTCAAGCTGCAAGAGACCCACAGCCCACCTGTTGTGCAGGCCTGCTATAAAGGTTGAACATTTCAGCAGGGAAAAGAAGTCAGGAGCTGGAAACAAAGCTGTCAGAAGCCTGGAAGGCAAAGAGATTTTTTTTCCTAGATATATTGAATAACTGCCCAAGGAAACATCTGCTACTTAGCTAGGCTGTTTATGGAAACAAACAGCTGACTATTCTAGACCCATAGAAATATAAAAAGGTTCTGTGAAGCAGCAATGACAAAACAGTGGACTGCTTTTTTGTGGAGATGAACTTTTCTGTGATTTTTAGGCCACTTAACCTGTTATTCCATTAGGCCAGAGTTTGAAAAAAAAGAACCTAATATTTTCCATTTAATTTGTCAAGAAAGTCTTTTTTCAGCTTAGGAGTCATCAAATAGTAAGAAGGTCTATGTTTGTGAAATACCATGTCTCGTGAGAGTGTGACTTTCAGCAATCTGACAGACAGATTTTGCGTTTTAATTTTTTCCTGTCTATCAGGCTTCTTCCTTAAGTTTTCCATTCTTAAGATTTCTGAAGTTCAGTAAGACAACTGGTTTCAGTCTCTACATCTTTGGTTGACTGCAGACATATGACAGGACTGTTTCTGTAATGTGACTGCCCTCCTTAGGGTTATTCTAGCACCTCTAGGTAGGAGTAGTGATCTGAGCTACCAGAAAACTGTGAGAAAGACACCAGAATGGAGCAAAGCTGTTGTAGTGACCCAGTAGGGAGTGATGTCTGCTGTCTTGTTATTGATCCTTCTCTGCATGCCAGAGTTTGTCAAACAAATTGATGCATTGGTGAAAACATATGCACATGCACTGTTCAATTTTAGAAGCTGAAGGACAGTGTGTTTTCTGCACTGCTCTTCTCTTTTGTCTGTCTTTCGCTCAAAAAAAATTTTTTTCAGATCTAGTGGTGGTGTTAAAGGGGGAAAACTGTTAGAAGTTCAGTATCTAACCCTCAGTGACATTTAGTGGAGCTGCTTTACTAACTCTCTTTGGTTAGTCCACCCGATTCTATTTTATTTTTGCTCAGTCTTCCTAAAATATTTGCTGGTTAAACATTGTTCCTATTTGCAGTAACACATACTTAAAATGCTTCATTTTCCTTCTGATTAGTGCCTTAAACTTCAGCTGCTTTTTGACTGCAGTGTGTAACGCCTTGTATTAATGTCAGGGTCATGCACTTATTATTCATCTGTACAGTGCTATGCACTTCAGTGAAATTATATACATAATAATAAATAACAACATTAATCTGTGTGCACCACCTTGAATTTCATTACTGTTGCAGAAGGTATCTCTCTGCAAATAGGTGCTCTAATTTTTATACATTTTAGAAAGAGCTGGGCTCTCTCCCTGCACACTAATTTAAATATTTTATTTTATTTCCCCTAAGAAGAATAAGCCTTACTAAGCTGTACCAGCTCACAAGTTTTAAAGACATTTGTTTTACTGATTTTTTTGGCTTGGCAGACAATCCAATATAGTTGAGATTTTAAACCTAGATTGTACATTAGACATTTATGACATCTCTTGCTAGTTTGTCTATTACTGTTGAAATCTAAATACTCAATGAGGAAACATACAATAAAGATTTATTTTGCTTCATATTACCTTGACCATGAATAAATACTGAAATTATCTTACAATGCATGGAAACCAAACAGTAATAAGTATGTTCCCTATCCCCCTGCCCAGGAGTCCAGCACTTTGGCAGGTTTTCAACCCAAGCTAATCAATTAAAGACAACATTGATTAACTTAAACAGAAGGTGGTTATTGATTGCAGCAGTAACCTATAAATAGACGATTGTTTCATAGTGTTCATAGGTCATTGTTAGCTACACCTTTAAACTTTAAAGTACATAATCCTGTTATCTATCACCCAAAAAGCAAAGGAAGGACATAGATTTAATAAACAGTCACATATATGTTGCACAATAGTATTATAGAGCCCCCTCATTTAACACTTACACTCTTACATAAACTTTTTCACATTTTCTTTAAAATTACTATCTATTGCAACTTACATGTCATTTTATAGCTGTATATATACGAAGCTGCTGGAAATCAAATATGTTCATGGCTTTTCTACTGAGATAAATGATTAATCAATCAGAGGCTTTCTTCCAACCTGGTACTTTAGTGCACTTTTAAAGCAACTATGTGTAAAATTAATGACTAAGCATGAACAGAGTCAAGTGGGAAAATTCAGGACAATAAGAATATTAAATAAAACACATTGTGCACCAAAGAGCCTATTAAGACTTTATGTAGAATTGTTTTGACTTGTTTCATTTTCGTTCATCTCTTCCTCTCTCCCTCCTCCCATGTTCATGTTATTCAAAGAGAGAAGGATAGGATGGATGAATTCTTACCTAACAGACTTCCGAGGTCATCCCAGTTTTCTTGCTACCTGGGAAAGATGGGCACTGCAAGCCACCATCCTACGTATTTATGTTTCCCATAAGTATTCTGTTCCCTTCGTCTTCTCCCTTAGAGGGTAACTGAAACCTGAACAGGCTGGTAAAACACACATTTCTAGCATAGTCTCATCAGCTGAAAAACAAATCACTTTTTCCCTTCTAGAGAAAGAACTAAAAGACTTCATTTTTTAAACCAGGATGATTTCTTCAGTTCATTCACAACGGAACTATAATCCTGTGCCTCTTTAGGTTGGTTGGGGAGCTAGATCTGCTGACTGTAAGCTGTTTATCAGTGTTTGCCTGATAAAACTGTATAGAAAGCTGTCCCTTTTTCTCTTTTTTTTTTTCCCATCAGCCATGTTTACTACTTCTTAGACAAGTGCTGGAAAGTGGCATCATGTCAGCTGTAATGTGTGTCATAAAGAAGATTGTTTCTTGGCATTTGGTTTTTAAACTGCTATGGAGATTAAAAAATGCCTGATGTTTGTATATCCTTATAAAGGAACTTGATCTGTCAATATTAGCGTTGCATTCTTCTATGAAATCACCGTCAACAGAGCTCAAAATATTTAATGGTTTGAGATTTTTCTAATAGTTGAGCTTCCCTTGTTTTGGCTTGTCATATGAAGCATGAGGGAGACAACTCTTATGCCAAAATAACAGTAATAATTTTCAGTTCTGCTAAAAGTACTGTGCTTTAGAGAACTCCTAGTACAAACTAGTAGCTGGTAAGTTATTTTATCCACTTAGCACACATACAGGAGGAAATCTATTAGACAAGGAGATACATGTCTCCTTCTTGAAAGATGCTACAGCTTGGGTAGGTAAAAAGAAACATCAAATCCAGATTAGATTTCAAATCTTGAATTTCAAGTTCAATCAGATTTAAAACATTAAATATGAACAGTGGCCATCCTGTTCAGCAGCCCGTTTTGACTGTCAGCCACCGCCTGCGTCGAAGAAGAAAAGAGAATTTCTTAGCAAGCCATGTGAGCTAATCTACCAAGAAAGGTCATCATCAATTTCCCATGTCATCCCTGCATGTCTGAAACTCCGAAATGAGATTTTCAGAAAGAAGTTAAGATATTCTTATCTTAACATTAATTCTTACACAATGTAAAAAGTGATTTGGTTGTCCACAATTAGATGACATGTGCCATTTGAGATGCTCCAGGACATCTGAGACATCTGCATAGGGTTAATCATGCCTATGGAATATCCAGGCCCTTCTGGAGCAGCAGCTGGAAGCCATGCAGGATATGAAAGGCTGACTCAAATCATACCAGATGTTGAATCAATCCCTTTTTGCTCATTTAGAACACCTTTGAACATATTACATTCTTGACTTGTGTTATATTAAATGGAAATTTATAGCTTATTATATATTTTGAATAAAAAGATACTTATTAGTATGTTAATTCCAAAGGGGAAGGCCTATGCCACTCTTCTTCTAGCATTTTTAGTGGAAACACACAAACATTCATGGGATAATTTCTCTAGATCTTGCTTTCCTATCATCTGTGGACTAGCTTGTATTTTATATAGCATTTGACTGAAATACAAATATTTAGAAATATTTATGAAATATGAAAATGTGAGATGTTGAAAAAAAGTTGTGGTGGTTTTTTTTTTTTTTAAAGAAGGCCAAACTCACTGACTTTCAAAAAGGTCTGATATTTTTTACCGTATCTGACTCAGATAGCAGCCCTTTGGCCCAAGAGAGCTGGCCCTGAATATGCTAGCCCCGAACTTTGTTAATATGCCTTAGAGTATTCTTTTACTTTCTCTGTTCTTTGAAACATCTTTGCCTTCTATCTCTACATTCAGTATTAAAATCTTTCCATAGCTGCTTCCTTTTTTTTGGTTTAAAAAAAAAAGATTTCAATTTCACCGTGAAGCTTGCAAGAGTAATCGTATGAAAAAGTAGCTAAGACATAAAGTTGATCTTTAGCAGACATTCAACAGAATTCATTTATTAAGTGTATAATTCTTTTCAATTGCTAGTGTAAATATGTATATCAAAACAGAAACAAAATCAAGCATCAAGCTGAAGGAAAGCATATTTGTGCATAATAGTTCTAAGAAACTATTTAAGGACAGATTATTCTTGAGAAAACACTAATTTCGTAAATCTACCAAAATTAGCTAGTCCAAAAATAGTCTCTTAAATTGCTGTTATTTATTTTCAGAGAATACTTCATCTATTACAATGCTTCTGCATGAATGTAAGTTTTAGTAAACAGATATTTATTTATTTATTTATTTGACTGATTCCAGTTTGCAGCCTTGTGGTCTGTCTCAGATAAATTGTTTTGAGCTATGCAGGAGTAACTGGAAAGCTAGTAGAAATGTTATCGTTGTAATATCTGAACAACTTTGCAATCTTTAATGGATTTAATCTTCACATCAGGAAATACTCCTGTGATGCAGAACAAAGCAATTATCTTTATATCATAGAGGGGCTAAGGAGCTTCATCATGGATATGTCGGAAATCTGTGGTAGATCAGGGACTGAACTTAAATCTTGCAAGAGCTAAAATTTTCATTCTGCCCTTCATGTTTTTGCCGTCCCTTTTATATGTTCCTTCATGCTCTTTCATTGTATAGACATATGCAACGCTAGATGGAATTTACCCACTTGAATATTGGTGGTAGGATTTATGTCCCAAAACTTCATGCTAAGAGAATACATGTAACATCATCTGTGCTTGCTCTGCATTTGCTCAGACTGATGGCTAACCTCTGTGAATATCAGGGTAATGACACCTGATAAGTATCATTTCTTAAGTCTTTTCTTTGTTAGACACAGCTTTGAAAATACAACAACATATGTTGCCTAGCATTATTTGATTATTACTTGATTTGATATGATTACCCCTCACATATCAAGTTGACCCTATGTGTTCAGCTTTTGTAAAAAAGACTTGACAAAAACTCTAGATTCTGTTACTTCTACATAAACATAACCAGTTTGGTTAAAATACCTTGCGTAATGACATTTAAAAGGTTTGAAGCTAGAGTAAAGTAATGAGGAATGGATTATTTAATTTATGTAGGTTCTGCCAGCTTCCTAACCCCAAAGGTCCATTGAATTTCTTTCTTCAGCTTCCTGGTATACAGACAGGCTCAATACCTGCTATACTTTTCTACTCATAGAAGTGAAGATAAACCAGTATCAGCTTTCTGTACTTTAGGAGCTGAAAACTAAGCGTGCATGCATTACTACATGCTTTCCTTTCGATCTTTTGGTCAAAAACATAAAGAAGATGTAACATTTAATTAAACCTGAGTCATCAAATGCAAATCTGTCCCCAAGTATGCTATGGCAACAGCAAGAAGCAAAGGAATAGCCAGTCATTTACGTGGAAGAGTATTCAATGCATTTCTTCTATGAGGTAAATCCATATTACACCAGCAATGGTGCAATAGTATTCATTAAATCTTTTGATATGGTCATTCCTACCTATATCCCCTACAATATTCTTGAAATTACTGTCCCCATTCATGACCAAGGTAAAAAAAAATTAGTAAAGGAATATAGCCAAGTAATGTCATTTCCCGTAAAGCTTTACACAAATATTTTTTGAGATGAGGTGATGACTATGACATGTTAGTGACTGTGCTGGTAAATGACTCCTTCGATTTATGTGGGAAGTTATATGTGTTCATGAACCCATATTCTTGATCACATTCCTGATTCAGGTACCATTCCTGATTTCAGATCTTGCTGTCAGACTCACCTACAAATCCAGATTTCAAGCCTGAAGGATTGTAGTGAGTTAGTCTTGTGAACGTTACATGAGGGTCTTCTTAACTGTGGAGAACAATAGGGGAAAAAAACTATGAGGATGCTTATTTGGAAGCATCACTCCAATTTGAAGCATTTTGATAAGAAGTAATGCACAAGGTGAAGGGTAAGGCAAAACCTTTCAAGTACTGTGTTTCCAGTTGTTAAACGGGAAGAGCCAGTGAAGGAATTAAAAAGGAATGACAATTCAAAGAAGCAGACAATGAAAATATTTTTGCCATATGAATTTGTTTATACAACTCAGACAGAAGTAAGCTTTAGTAGGTAAGATATGAGGAGAAACAGCAAATGAATTTACAGCTAGAGAGAGGGATAAGAAAATGAGGGGCAGAGACTTTTTATGAGAAGAAATTTAGACACTGTTGTAATGAAGAGTCACAAGTAACAAACAAACAGGATACCTTGATTTTGAATTCATTGTCAGACAAGATGAAGAGAGTGGTTCATAGTGACTAAGAGAAGCAGTAGTGGGGAAGAGGAGGAGGAATCTGAAGGGGTGAACAATTAACAGCTCTGTTTTCCCAACCTGAGATTGTCATAGCAGCTAAACATTCACATAGAGAATCAGAAAAGCAGACTGAGGTTTTACATCAGACAAAAGGGAATAGACCTGGAGTACAAAGGGCTATGTCAATTGTCAACATGGATATGGTCACTGAATTTCTGTTTGTGGATTAGACTACTCGAATACGAAGCACGGAGAGAGAGACAATGGGATGAGCAGCCCTGAGAAACTAAAAAGAAAGTTGAGGGAAAAGCCCTCTTTTTGATCAGACTGAGAAAGAAATTAACCATGTGGATGGAGAGTAAGAAGATCCTAACAAAGGGAGAACAGTATGTGAGGTAGGGTGTGAAGTGCTAGTTCTAAGATTTCGCTAGAAAGAAATCATTAAAGACAGCCACATTTAGTAAAAGTTTGCAAAACAAAGCTGACTAGCCACAGAATTGATGTTCAAGGAAAAAGGTACTTCCCAGCATTTTGCAAGTATTATGGTAATTCATCCATGTGTTTAACTGACGCATTCTTACCAGATTAGGAACATGGAAGTATTATATCCATGTTGTTAAAGAATAAATGACTATTCAAAGAATAGGAAAGTTTCATAGGTTTTAATTTCAAATTAAAGTCCTTCATTACATTTTCTCTTATCAACAATTTCCCTGAAGACAGGATTCTGTTTATACAGAATTATTACAATGTGAGTTCTAGAAATTTTTTTGGATATTTTTGCTAAACCTCTGTGGTAATTGCACTTGAGAATTTTTTAAATGGCAGTAATCATCTATCAAAAAAAGTCAAACTAGGCATGGCCACATTTTCTCTCCTCTTGTATTTAGAGAGAAAATCTCAATTTATATCAGATGCTGTAGATTTGCCACCTAACTGAAAGAAGAAATAAATAAATTAAATCAAATCATTGCCCTTTAGTATCTGATTCCAGATAAAAGGTATGTACACAGCAAAACTTTGGAAGGTGCCTTGAGTTGGAACTTGGTAAACAGCTGGAAGGCATATCACCTACAGGGGAAAAAAAAAAGTTTAGTATTTTGGGAGGGCCACATCATGTTACATTACCTTTAATTCTGCAATAAGCTAAGAAATTTAGAGTGTAAGTAAGCAAATGTTCTTAACAGCCTTCTAGCAGCCTGTTTTTGTGAACAGTACCAGCTAGTGATTTTCACTGCTTGTAGAAAACCTGGTTTGTACTGGTATAAGTGTTAAGAATGAGAGAACTGAAAATCTACCACTATATACCTCGTCAAATGCATAAATGTGTATTCACCTTATGGAAAAAGAAAACTTCTTTTAAGTTATCAGATTTCGAGAGGATATAATAAAGTCTTTTGATAGAGCAATCTTTTGCTATAGTAGCTTAAACTACAGAATAAACATATTATACCCTGTGTATCATAAAATATGATTTAAATGAACAATATTGAAATCAGAGTTTCAATTTAGGAACTTGAGTGTGTTGTTGTGAAAAGCCTAGTCAGTTATATTTATAGCTTCATATTTTCACAGGAAGAAAAGAGTCTAGAAACCTAGGGATCCCTCATGCTTTATGCAAGTGCAGTAGGTTTTAGATAACAGGATCAGGTCCACAGTTTGCTTTTCTTAGAACCTACAATAAAAAATAAAAATAAATGCCACCACCATACAAACAACAAAGGTGAAAAAATGCTGTATCTTGCATTTTTCTACCTCCTGTGGCTAGGGACAGAATGCAGACATGCCACAATAATGTTTTTTATTTCTACTGTTCAAACCATATTAATGAGAACATCATTTTGGAGAACTAATTATTTCTATTTGTCTTGTGTCACACTTTCTAATTCCCCTATATTAGCACAGCCAAAGCAAATTAATTGCTTTTCCAGCAGTTGAACCTTGTCCAAGAATGAGCTCACATTCCCTTCCAGTTTTGCAGTTTCTAGGAGTGCATTGTGTCAAAATTTCTCTTGATACTAAACATAGCCCAGAGAATATCTTTACAGATTTCTGTTGCTGCTCACTTGATGAAATTTATAAGTTTAAGTGACCCACTAGGAAAGATAAAGTTCTTAGCTGCAAGATTATACATCAAAACAGTTAAAGTGAAATTAAAATTAAATGAATGAATCTCACTGAAGCAAAAAAAAGCAGTAATTAATGGTTCCCTTAATTGTCTTCATAAAATATTTGCATGGGTCTAATTTGCATAATTTGCATGTATTAATTAATCTTTCAAAGGAATTTTGTGCTGAGAGAAGCCAAAAAATCTCTTTGTTTTATTTAACATCTAATGAAATATTTATCTTTGTTAATGAACTTCTCATCTTCATTAAAATAAAAATTGCACAAGTTTGTATGTTTTAAATGTTTTTATAATTGAAGTATACAAAAAAATCTCTTCAGACCTACAGTATCTGAAAAACAAACACATTATTGCACATTCTGTGTCATTTTGATTACAGCAACATTTAAAATTTGAGAAACCCTATTTACTCTACCAAAAGTTTTCAAGGGGTTTTAAATGACTTCAATTTCACGTTAATTGATGATAATTTTTTTTTTTTTTTTTTTAATTTTACAAGTAGGACTGATAAGGTAAACATTTTGGTTTTTTTTACTATTATCAACCTGTGATACATAACAGCTTTTATAGGACAGATATTATGTATAGAAAGAGAGACTAACATTGTAGGTTAAAATTTAAAATACTGCAGGAGTTTGTACATGATATGGGGTTAGTTTATACTCTACTACACTAACAGTTGAGGAAAAACAGTTTGTGAGTTACTGCCTGACATTTAATGATTGAACCTGGAGTAAGACTGATGACAGTAACAGTTATAAAGGACAGTAGTGGCAGAGGACCTAGTTAAATGACAGGTTGCGGTGATCAGCAACTTTGAGACAGTATCCAAAATAGCTAGACATCCAGAATGAGAATATGCAATGCAAAAAAAAAATCAACATTAAAGTTTTGTGCAAAATTTGAATATGGAAGTGTGAGGAGATGAAATTAAGTACTTTGCAGAGAGCTATTTCTGTAAAAAGAATAGCTATAAGAGGATGATGATTAGTTTTTTGGGGACAAAGGTGAAGGCTATTACTTAAAAAGGGGACCATCTAGAATCCCAAGGTAATGTATCAGCTACTTAATATTGTTGGAAATAGTGTATGTGGAGAAGGAATAGCAAAGTATGGTTAAAATAAAATAGCCTCTATACAGAATGTTAACACTGTACATAGTAAGATTTGTGAAATGGAATTTTGTTTTTTTCAAGGATAAGTACAATATTATTGGAACAATAAAAGTACACTTGAAATAGGGAAATGATTGGGGATTTAAAATACAAAGTGACTGTATTTGCACGATGAAACAGCACAATGGGATTTGTACTCATTTTCAATACCCCTGCATATGTTTAAATCCTTGCACAAGGAGTTTATAAACACATTAATGTGTTTGAATTCATTTTAGACATGCAATACCTTAGGAAGCCATCCCTGCAGAGGTAGAAAAGCAGGAGCTGTTTAAGAGTGCTTTAAGATACAGCACTCATTGTATAAAAGAAACAGGAGGTTTAAGTTATCGAGATTGTATACAGAGTCATATATTCTTTACTAGATTATCCTATAATTTTTTCAACTGATAAGATATAGTGGAACTTTGCTGATACCATAATGGCAATATAAATATTGCTGTGTATTATGAAGGTGTGGAACTTGTGGAATAGCTGCTGAGGCAATGTAATTATCCATAAAATACCCAAACAATATCAGTGGGAAGGATATGTTTCACTTCACACATTTGTGGAGTAGATGTCTTTATCTGAGCTATTTGGCTGGACTCCAATTAAAGTCAATGAAGAATAATAGACACATCTCTACCTTTGAAGAAAATGAATCATAGCTTCCAAGTTTCTTCATTGATTATGAAGGGCATCTACAAAACTGGCTCAGATGCAGCTATCTACAGTGCAGGTGTCTGAAGTTACTGTAATGAATCTCATCTGTTGTGTATTTTACTTTTTGCTTGCCTCGGAATTCCAACATCACTTGTGACAGTAAACACACTATGAGCAGCTGCATTTCAGTCACTTCTTGTAACTACTGATGTTGGCAATGAGTAATGGTGCATCGCTTCTGGAAAAATATCCATGCCTGATAATTCCTTTTCTGCTTGGTGTAATTCTGTAATGTTTCCATACTGTACAGTTCTGAAAGTTGCATAAAGCATGACCCTCAAATGTAGAAAGAATAACTTGAATTCTGCATCAATCCTGAAGCTTTGCAGCATTTATTTCAATAGGATGCTACCTTGGGAGGCGTAAGGCATGAAACAGGAGTCTAAAGAAGCATTCCAAAAACTCTAAAGTAAGAACAAAAGTGGACATAAATTGAGAGGTAGAAAAAGAGGTAGATGAAGTATCACAGAACTGTAGAAGGGAAAATGGTATCATATTACTAATATAGTTGCATTATATTACTGTATTACTATATCATTACTAATTTGTAATGGACAACTAGTAAATGTTTCTCCATTTAAATGTAGTTTTGCTTGCAAACAAGACATGGGCTGGAATTAACCTGATGAAGCGTAGAAGTCTACAATGTAGACATCTACATGTGTGCTTGTCCCCTCGACCCTCTGTGGAGGGGGTAGAGAGAAATGTCTGCAGTACAGTTCATCACTTCATAAAGTAGGTGCCTATATTTCTCCTTTGTCTATAGAAGGAGCATAACTAGAGTACCCTGGTGTAGACCTCTACAAACAAATTTAGTAAACTCAGTGACACTGCAGAAAAGCTGAATTCAGTTTCTGGAGGTGAGAAAGTAATTTCTTTCTTTTTGTTTGTTTGGTTTGGTTTTCATTTTGGTGTTGTTTATGGAAATTTTTTTTCCATGCAATAAATCCATTTTATAGCAGGGGTTGTAATTATACTCCAAGATAGTCTAATTGCAAAGGATAAACGTAGCATGTGACACAGTCACAAGAAGTATATGCTAAGGAGTCACTGTCTTTGCTCATTTCACATTTTGCAGCAAACAAAGAATCAAGGGGATAATATCAATTTCACAATTAAAATGGTAGCATTTGTTTGGGTTGCTTATATGCTTTAGGTCTGATGTTTTGCTATTGAATGATATGGTAAAGGAATAGCTCATTTTGCATGCTTCAGTGCATTTTTAACCAATGCCCTAAGCCAAAACCAAATCTTTATGCAGTCTTTATCTGCTGATTTCTTGATGGCAGCACCGATGCTTTAATGAATATTTGTAAAATATTGTGGATTTTGGATGAAAGGCACAATAGAAGTTCAGTTATGTTACTAACTTCTGCTTTTATATTTTATTTGGTGACTGATCAGAATCCCAGGCATTAAAAAGTGGCAAAGAGAGGCGACACAATATACAGCAATTTACAACTATTATCAACTAATTATAGTTAGTTTCAAATCTAGTACAGGGAAATAGATGGAAAATTATTTTATGGGATTTAGTAAGGAAATACTTGATAGCCATAATTTTGTGTAAAGTCAGCCAGCCTGGATTTTCATATGAGAAAAATTTAACAGACTGACTTATCTCAATTATTCTGTGTTAGATCAAAAGTGGTATATTACTGAGTGGCAGCATTTTGGTGTGATAAGTGACAGTCTCTCTTTTATAATCCTAAACTAATTGTGGGGTCAAAAGTCCTGTTAAAAAGAATGAGGGTTCAACATTCACTTAATATATTCAAGAGCCAAACAAGCAGTTAGACTTAAAATGTAAATAAAACTGTGTGGTGAGATTGTATCAGGCAGGCAGCCCTTTGAACAGTGTTAAGAGTTAAGAAGGCAACCACCTTCCTAAAATATCACTCCAACTCAATTGCTCTATTACTTTTATGTCAGTTTAAAAAAAAAAAAGAAAAAGAACAAAAGAAAAAAAAGATACCCTTGCCATCAATAAAGCTAGCTGAGGGTCTGATGGTTTAATTTTAAAGTGGCCAAAGATTTTAGTTTTTGTCCTTTCTCTCTTTGCCAGTATGATGAAAAAAAAAAGACAAAACATTTTTATGTCCTTCAGAAATAGGAAATAATATTTATAGTATTTTATTTTAAGATAAACAAATTCTTAATAATCTGTGATATTCATATAAATGCTTCATCATAAACCATCAAAGCAACAAATTACCATGCCAAATCTATTTTAATTCTAAAAAATAGTGGGGTTTAGCAGTGGTTATTTTTATATTGATATAATTAAGAATGATAACATAAAACAATTTAGGCTTTCTATAATTCAAACATGCAGCTTTCCCATGGATTTGATTTGGAACTTGACCCATCTCTATTAGTATCTCAAGTTCCTATGAAAGAAAAAAAAAGAAAAGAAATACATCAACTAAGAAAAGTAAGTAGAAAGGAAGTGGAACTAAAATTAACACATTTGGAAGGAATACTTAGCCAGCATCACGTTCCATCTATAGCTAAAATTTGCTGTCAGCATATATCTATAATAAGTATTCTTCCAGTGAACTGCCAGCTGGCTTGTAAAAAGGAAAATCTATTCTATAGAATAGACTGCTAGCTTTAAAAAGAAATCTTTAGCTTTTCAACCCTTCACAGGAAGTATTTTGGTCATTGTAAGGTTCCATAACACCTGAAGGACATCCTGGGAGACAGCAGCATATATAATGATAATGTGATGTCATTTTGTTTTTCCTAGTTGAGAAACACAAAGAGTGTATCAGTAATGGTAAAAGGAACATTTTTTCTATTATACTCTTGTCAGCCTTATTTTTTAAAAGTGATGCAGCCTCTAATAGCTTAGGAAAAGCAGCAATAGCATAATAGTGTGTTTTGTCATGGACATTAGAAAGGATGGATCACAAAGTGCTACAGCTGGCCTTGGAAACAAAGTGTTATGAAGTCAGGACCAAAAAATTTACAGTGCTGGTTTATGTGCATGAAATTAGAATAGAGATTGTTAAAAATATACAATGCTATATTAGATAATTCAAGTTTTGACTTGTTTATTTAGTCTCTTTGTTGATTCTGCAGATTTTGCCTGTGACAAACTGTCGGTGCAACCCTTGCATTAAAAGACATGTATTTTTCATGATATTGTTTCATACTGCAATATGCTGGCTACAAGTCCTTTCAAGTAATCAAGCTATATTGAATACAAACATAAAATAAAAAGAAGCAATAATTTGCTCTCATTTTTAGCTTTACACTCTGACTCAAAGATATACAGTCGTAGCCATTGAAGAGAGCACAATATGTTTGCACATTGATGAATTGAACATAAAAATATTGTGGTTGGATCAGACTCCTTGGCTTCACTGGAAATACTGGAAGCATCATAAAAGTGGTATAACTGACTGGAGGATCAGTTCCATTTTCAACCTTGTCATCAAATTTGTTATGACAATCACAGTTACTATCGCAGCAGTAACTATGCCATCCTAGGCAATCTGGTTCCCAATGCTAAAATATTGAAATGCTAAAACACTATTAAAACTTGCAAAAATCAGTTCTATTCCAGTTCCAAATGGGCAATAGTTCCAGAGTTTGATCTTAAACATTCAGTGCACAAAAGAGTTCTAATTTTAGGAATTAACAACTAAGGTTTCCCTGTAGGTTTTTTCATATTCTTGCAAAACCTGTGACTCTCTTACATCTTCCAGCTAAAATTAACTTTATAGCCAAGTCTATTTTATCAGACCAGATATTCAGTAAATATATTCAGCATATATACTCAGTTCTTGCCTCTCTTCCTACTAAAATAACATAGCATTAGGGATAGGACTAGATGGGCTTTAAAATCTGCATTTGCAGGCTATTGTATCACAAATACCATCTTAAAGACCATTTTAATACATCTCTCATCTTGGAAGGCTACACCAGTTCCTGCAATAGAAAACAGAGCTGTTTTGTGTCATTTTTACTATTTAATGTATATGCAAGGAATAATCAGTTGCTTTTCTACGATAAGCATATCAATTAATTTTATTTTGATGTTGTGGACTCTATTCCTTGGATTATACTAGTAGCCTGCTCTGAAATTATTGCAGTTTAAATTCACCTTGAGCATGGGTAACCAGCATCCTAAACACTGTTCCAGAAGAGGTCCTGCAAGTGACTTGTACAATGCCATTAATATGTTGCTATTGAAAATAAACAGTGTAAGTGGAAAGCTAGGAAAAAACAAAACCAAAACCAAAAACAAAACAAGAGAAAAAGCATCCATGAAGTAACATTTTTCATTTCCTCTGTCTTGACATAATCACACTTCCAAGCAAGAAAATTTTACACTTCAGATATTTTGCACAGGTCATTTCTTCTGACTCCAAGTTCGTCATTTGATCCCAGAGTCAATGGTTAAGACTGCTCTGTGGTTTAATTTAGCCATTCTCTTTTCTCTTGCTTACTTTTTGATGATGGACCATGGTGCTAAGTTCTCCCTGGGAAAGCATGCTGCTTCCATATGGTCTGGGATTTCTGTGGTGGGGTGCATCCAGGACACTGTCTGTCATGACATGCTGTTTTTTCTGAGGAATCTCTATTGGCAAAGACACAGAGTGGTGCCAGATTCAGACCACCTGGCCCTAAGGCTAATTGAGTTTTTCCTGGGAGGGTAGACTAATAATTTTGAAGTACCTATCTGAAATTGTGTTACCACTGAGAGGGAATGGGAAAGGTTGGCTAGTCACCGCAGTACTTAAATGCATCTATGAAGATATGCCCAAGATGGAAGTTTACAGTCAGTTAGGGGAACTGGTTTGGATTATGAACTGAAAAACAATCTACCTGGGTCAGCTTTAGCACTCATCACAGAAACAAAGTTCCCTTGTAATTTAAAATTTTTCATTCCTTATAGGAACAAAAGCATTTTGCTTAAGTACTGCTTAATAGCTAACTACCGGGTTAAAGCCCATATACCATCTTTCAACTTGAAGTCTTCCTCAGATTTAACATGAGCTGTTTTTTTCAGTTTTGTAGTTGTGTCGCTCACACTAAGCCCCAGGAACTTCATTAAGGACTATTCATATTTCTGTGTGGTAGGAAGGATTATGTGTGACTTCAGTTCATTGCTCATTTGTTAGGGCATGACTTCTGGTTTGGTTTCTGGCACTTTGACTCTTGTTCTGGAGCTGACTGCTTGGTGCCATTGTCTTCTATAAGCTTGCTTTCATACAAAATACCTAAAAGCAGCAAGCTTATATTGCCTATGTTTTGACATCCCATGCATCCTTAATAGATTTTCCATAAGCTTGCCACTGTGCAATCTATCTGTTTTACAGCCTCATTCCTTCCTGTTCTGCATGTAACTGTTTCTTCATGTTTTGCATTGGGCTGTTACTCTTATTTAGCACACAGATGAGAACAAGGGTGGTTGGATATTAAAGAAAAATGTGGTGTTAACGTGATATTGATATTAGAATAGGATTCCACACAGCCCAGAATTGATGTATGCGGGCTAATGTGAGTAGTAAAGCTAAATGCTTTCTTTAAATGGCCTCTATTTTCCAGTAACCTTTGCAGCATTTGAAATGACATCTCAGTAACTGGGATTAAGGAAAAGCCAGATCATACTCTTGTATTAGTTGTGGGGTTTAAGTCTAATCTGAAAACAACAAATCACTACTCTGCCTTTTAGTTATTGGGGTATTACATCAAATGAAAGTTATTTGTTTAGAAAAGAACTAGCTTGTAGAGAAGAGTGAGGTAGGTTTGTGATTCTGTGAATCAGAAGAGACGGTCTGGGTAGGAGCAGGTATTAGATAAGTCTTTTCTTGTGTTTTAAGAAGTAGTCTGGGCTAAAGCTCTAGGAAAGATAGTACTTTAGAAGAGCTCATCTTCATAAATGGTTTGTATATGCTGAAGGAAATAAACATCACGCTATCTGGTGAAGGAAACAATAGATTGCTAGTACTAACCATGGCCACAACTATTCCTAGTAGAAAAATCATGACCCATGTTACCTTTTCCAGACTTCCATAAAAGGTCTTTATTAATCCACACTTTATGACATGATCTGTAATTGTAAACACATGTATCATGCTAATACTATTAGCTTCTAGTTCAGTGATGGAAGGGATCTGTGTGTGTGTTTCCGTATGTGTGTGTGGAGGGTAGTTTTTAAGAATCACTAACTTCTATATGATTTTGCGTAGATATTTTCTGTAATTTGATCTCAACTCAAAAGCAAAAACTGCTGAAAGCTCCAACAAACAGTTTTATTGTATTTTATTCAGATTTCATTCTATGACCATTTTTTCCTCTCCAGAGAGAAAAATAATTTTTTTTTAAGCCTGTTTGAAGATTAACTTTATGATTGATATTTTGTATTTAAAATTACTTTGGTGATGATATTTAGCGTAAAAAGTGATAATTTGAGCAAAGCCCTAAAAAAGGGGGCAGAATTGAGAAGAAGAGTGGAAAGAAGAGCAATCAGACTAAAAAGATGAATAGTAATTTCTGTTTCCATCAAGACTTTACAAGAAAAAAAAGAAGATATTAGGCAGAAACCACATTCCAATACTTAGATCTCAACTCTTTCTCAATTTTATGCTATCAGATCCAAGGTTGCTTGTTGATTGGCTTGCTAAAAAGATAGTAAAAAAAAAGTTGTTTTTGTTTTTGAAAATACGATAGCAAATAAAGCACACCTTTTTGCAGAATTTAAAACTGTTCAGTGCAGGACAGATTGTTCAGCACAGGAATTATCCACACTGCATTACAAACAGCACTGAACACAATGAGCTGTGGAAGCTCACAAGGTGATCATATTTAGCTGTGACTTCATCCTTTAATAACTTTTCCACATGATTCTTCAGTTGAAAGTGGTTTGTTTTGCTTTTTCTCTATTGTTTTTTTCATTATTTTAATTTTTTTTTTTACCAATAGAAGTGACACAATACAATGCCTTGGAGACTCAGGTTCAGTGCTTGTAAGTAATCAGATCTGTTGTCTTTCTTTGGATGTGCTTTTGTTCTGTTTATACAAATAGAAAAAGGGTTGCTAAGTTCATAAGGCAACAGTAAGAGACAGTGTGATTTTTTTTTTTAATCTATTTCTTTCAAAGAATCTCTCACCTTGCCAGTTCAATCTTTTCAGTGCTCAAAATGGCAAGCTCTGTGTGTTCTATATGATCTTTAAATAATAGAAGGTGACATGTTCAGGTAGTCTATCACTTTGTTAGTGTACTAAAGACCAGATTGCTGACCTTTAGCTTTTTCCTCGGTATTCGGTGATATAATGCAAACATACATTCATGATTAAAACACATGATAAAATTACTGAAAGAAGATCCTGACAGTTCAATAGTTAAAATAAGTGCAAAAAAGGTGTTTAGACACTCTTTTTTATACATCCATGTTTTAGTTTTATGTCTGGAAACTCAGATGTAGAATAAAATCTCCTAAGTATAAATTATTATTTTAAAAAGAAAGACATGAATATCTCAGTCTCCTGAATATTTGCACTGAGTATTAGCACAAATATATTTGTACATGAATGTTAAGTAGAGAAATGAAAGGTGTATGATTAATAACAATATGCAAATTTGAAACTAATTTATTGGTGTTATACAAAGGGCAAACTAGGATAGTGTTTGGCCAAATATGTTTACATACTTCGTATTTGCATGGGTTTATTGAACATGCAGTGTGAAATCACCCATCTTTGCATGAAAACTGGATAAGCACTTTTTTTAAAGAACAAATTGCTCAAATTTCAAAGCCTCAACAGTTGAGCCTGCTTTCCAACATCTCCTGTACTCCGCCTTAATTCTGCTTGGGAAGAGGGCAGTGGATCCATTCATGTTCCCCAATACATGATCTACTTTTGCTATCAGTAACAATGTCAGGACAGTGTAGATCCCTCTGTCCCTCCTTTTCAGTGTCAAGTTGTAACGCTTCAGCGTTCTGATTAACCTCGTACACTGGGAGGAGTCTTTTCCCCTCACAACATATTGTTTTGCATTTTATAAGGAAAATTGCAGAAAGTTATGCTCAGTTGATTTCACTACTGCATTTTACAGAGGCTGGGGTTTATGTTCTCAGTCACACCCTGCAAACTCTGAAAAAGAGTCAACCTCATCATAAATTATTTTCCCATGATTAAGAAGTTAGACTCCCATTTTTATCTTCCTGCTTTGGTGGAAAATAAATCCTCTTTTGTCTCAATTTTGAATAAAATATATGAAGAGTATACAAAAATAGATTTCATCCTTAATTAGCTGCTTCCTTTAAGCTTTTCGAAGAAGGGTTACAATTTGACTACGATCCCTTCCATCTGTCACAATATGCTTGCTTTTATTTTGACTTCCCGTTGCTGTCTTATCAAATATCACATGAATCATTACCATTTGTTTGCCATCCCTTTCTTTTGTTTTGTTTCTCTTCCTCCAAATGATTAAAACATCAGGTTGAATGAAAGGTTAGAAGTACACTGTGATTCACATTTGCCCCATCTTATTAAAACAAATAAACCAACCAGTTATATAATTTAAATGTGCTTGAGCTATGGCTTGCAGATGCTTTTATCAGCTCTGGGCTGAAGAGGTTGTGTGCATTCGGGCATGCACGTACAACTGTTCTTTGAAAGGGACAAATCTCATTAGATTACAGGTGCCTGGAAATAACTTCTGAGAAAATAGCTGCCATTTTCAATAAAGCTACTTCCTAACAGGAAACACAATTTATTATGTTCTTTAGCACAAGTGAGCAGCTTTTCTTTTATTTAGATAAAAGTAGCCCCATTTAATGTCACAAATATTTTATTTCTTTTAATCTGTTGGACTGAGTGTGGATTATAATATTTTTCACTCTAATATTCTAGCTTATAACATGTTGAGGAAAAGAGCTTTAATGATTCTTACAAAATATGTGTTACACTAACTTACAAGTTCTTTCATTTACTTGCCATCTTTTCTTGTACAGAGAGTCAGAAATGCTTCATAATTGCCTCAGCTTGCTAGAACCTAAGTTAGCAGGTTTTGGTGGCTGTAGGGTGTGGCAACAAGTGTGTATATCCTGAATTTCAGTACGAAGTCTCTGCTGTCTTTAGTGAGCACGTGGGCTAGTCCTGGGGATTTTGTGTTGCAACGTGGTTTTAAAAGAGGACTCTAAGCTCAAGTCAGCTCAGTCACCAGCCGTGGAGATGGACTTCAAATTGATTTTTATTTTTATGAGCCAAGAACCTATAGTTTCAATTAAATAAGTAAGCGCATGTGGGTTTTTTTTGTTGTTGGTGGTGGGTTTTTTGTTATTTGTGCTAACATAGTCCTTAGAGATCTCAGCTAACACTGCTGTACCTTGCTAAGGACAAGAAGACAGACTGAGAAACCATCAGTGCACGGAACCTCTGTTACCTAAAAAGAGAAGGGGAAGAGAGAAAGGTTAAAAGAGAAAACAGAGAAACACTAAAGTGAAATCACAGATAATTTCAGAGTTATTAAAGTCTGAATAAAGTTCCCATCCTCACTTGTTCCGTTGTATTCTTCTTATTAACGTGAAAGAAATCAACCTAAAGTAGATGTTCTTTACTTTGAAAGCACAAAGAGATGAGTAGATCCACCATTCAAATATCCTTAAGACCCCTTTTGAGTAAAGATCAGCTTATATCACTGGCCTGTGCATATTTGATGAAATTATGTTAACTGTAGTTAGGAACTTTAGTGACTAAAATCGGGCCTACTTTGATGTAAGGGTTCTTGGATCATGGGCTGGCATTTACTATTCTACAGCTCATAAATTACGATCATAAAAAGTAACAACTAATAATAAATTAATAAAAAATTATCCAAACCTTGACATCCTAACTTTCCAAAGCTCCCACTGAGATTTTTGATCGTATCATTCATTTTTCTTCTCATACATTATTTTGTCCTTTTTTTCTTTTTAACCTGGATTCTGTGGATTTCTTTCTTATTAAATCTCTGTGACATGCTATTGTATCTTTTTGTTTGCTTGGCTGGTTGGTTTTTTCCCCCAAAGCTCCTAACTATAGGAAACACTTTATCTTATTACTAAGGAGAGTTTTCCTCAGTAGGCTTTTCTATGATAGCAATGGACTGAATTCAGGTGTGACACCACACCTTTAATGTTGATTTGCAGATTTTCATAAACTGAAGACTGCAGTATGCTCTTATGATAGTCATGATGGTCACTATTGTTACGTTTATTTTTAAAGCAGCTCTCAGAATACAAACTACAATATGATATGTTTGGGTGGCAAACCACTCCAGTGTGACTTGCACTGAGTGGCAGAAATACACACATTACCATCTAATGGATGATTTATTTAGTTTGCAACCTAAAACCAAACTTAACATTTCATTGTAGATTTTTATCACTTTACAAGGATGCATATTAATAGGAATAATATTTGAGTGGGTTTATGTTTTTATCTCAAAAAATGTTGGGCCCTTAGAGATACTTACTAGAAGCTGCCCACAGAACACTAGTGTGAATCATTCCCCAGCTGACATCTCTGTGGGAATGCATTTCAAACCATATGATTTGTTTCAGCATTGCAAACTTTTATGTCAGTTCCATTTGTTTGTTTTTTATAACATTTATGACCTTTTAACTATTTGGACATGTTCATTCAAAAACCTCAAAATAAGTCTTAATTAAAAAGGGTTGATCTAAAAAAAATACTCCCTCATTCTGCCTAGAATTTCTGTCATATCAGTCCACAGACAAAACAAATGAGACAAAAAGTGGCGTTTTCAGTTTGAGTTACTAGCACAAGCTTGCGTGATCTTGCTGAACACTGCCATTTGCAAAAGAGCAATTAAAACAGATGACAATCTGCTAATCATGCACAGTTCTATTTAGAAATTTAGCAGTACTTTCCCAGTTTGTGTTTTTGCTTGACTTCCTATGAGGAAAGGAAGTTTTCTGTATTTATATTGTATATAACAGTATGTAAATTGGGAAACTTTACCGCAGATCAACGATTTTCAGTAGGCTAAAAACACAGTCTAACGTAGTCAATGTTTTTAGAGAACACTCTGTGTGTGTTTGTGTGGTGTATGTTTGTGTGCATATACCTATGTTTGTGTGAATAGTATGAATAGTGTGAATTCCATATTAGTTTTACATAAAATTGTTTTTATGCAGATAGACAAATTCTGCATTTGTTAACCACAGACAGTAATGCAACATGCATATATAACTGTTAAATAAAAGCTGATCAGAAGGTAGAAGGCAGGAGGCAGAGGCATGCTCATGATTTGGGATCTAGGACTACTGGCATTATCGCATTGAGTTATGAAGGATGAGCTTGCTTGATTTGCTGATCACTGGTCACCGTCCTGATTTGTAGGTTTTGCTTGTGATTTTAACCTCAAAATCGTAAAGGCCTATCAGTGGTAATGCTCCACTGGTATTCAGATAGGAACACTGGCTACACCTAGAGGCGAAGTGTTTCAGGTGGCTTTGGCAACAATATTGAGAAGTTCCAGTCATTTCTGAAGAACTTCTGAACAATGAGAATTGAGAGAGAAATGGTTAGGAAGAAGGGCGTCAGAGTCTGAAAAGGGAAAGGGACAGCAATCAGATATAGGTATTGTATTTGGTCACCACATCGTGATGCGAGGTTATCATTCCTCTGCAGAGCTGTGAGTTACCTCTGTTTTTCCTAGCACGGTTTGAAGTCTTCATATTTCTGAAGTGCAGTGCTATTTGCCGGGTATACGTTCTTCATGAGTGGCTACATGAACTTCTGAGCTACACACAGGAGCATGCTGGAAGAAAAGTGCAAAGCCTAAAGAAATTATTTCTTCATCTTCTCCCAAACTCATGATTTGAGAGTGTGGTGGGCAGTTCCACAGATACTGTGATTTTTTTCTGTGTTGGCACTATAGGTTCTAAAGAAAAGGATATTCATTTTGCACCTCATTCTTTCATGAGTAATCTTAAGAAAATAAAGGAAATATTTTACAATTCTTAGCAACTTTTGAACTATTACTAAGTACTACTTAATCATGGAATTGCTTTATCTATATCATAACATGGCAGGAGTTATACTAAAGTTGATGTGCCTAATGCTTGCTGTGTTTTCCCGTATGTTAGGGGAATTAGTCAAACATGTTAATAGAGAATATATCTGTTCTATAATATGCCTAGCAATGATATTAGATTAGCTGGTGAGTTCCTATATGGCATTTTAACTCCATTATCAATACAGATGATTCAATTGCACTTTTAATGGTCCATCATATAGTTATTTGAGGAACAGGACAATTTATGCTTATTGTATATATCCATCATAAATGTTTTTGCGTTATATAAACAAATATCCTCTTACTTTCTAAGGAAGGTGCTTTAAAAAGCTGCCCATATCTATTATCGTTCATTGTCTGTGGGTACAGAATACAGGATCTGATAGTGTCTTCCATTAAAAGAGAAAAACTTCTTAGTCACTTCATTGCCAGACTAGGTCCTTAAGCAGTGTAAAATAGAGCTGACTTTTGAAAAGGTACTGCTGTTCTCTGCAGATTGTTCATCTTTTGTTGGCTGCTACAAGGATTCCGCTTCCTACAGCTGTATTTTTAATTGAGAATATGTTTTAATGAATATTTTATTTTAAAAGGTATATGGAGACTTAATATAGTAAAATAAAATACAAGTTACTGACTGTAGGTTATCTTAAAGTTTAAGTGTGGGAATTATGCATAGCACTCATTAGCAACTGTGCATTCAGGATAGCCAAAGTGCTGGTATATATGCAGAGTAATTCTCTTACAGAGGTATCCGGACAGCTTTAGTGCTGTAAATGTCTGTTGTGTTTATTCAATATGTTTGGGAGAATTATATAGCCAGTAGTAGCTCTGGCTATCCTATACTTAATGCAGGTTTTCTTCTGAGATGGTTTACCGGGCCTTCAGTTTTACCAAGCTCCATTTCAGACGTTCCTTCTTTCTCTCCTGAATTCCCATAAGCATTTTGGTTGCTCTTCATGCATCAAAGAAGAATAAAAAGTCTTTAAGTTGAGTCCTTATTCAATTTCTTTTCATCTCTCTTCAGTGCACAAAGACCATAAAAAGCAAAGAGAATGTGGAAATGGTTCTCGGTGGAAGCACTCTAAGTGGTGGGAAAGTTATCATCTACTCTGCCAAAAAAAGCTAGGAACGTAAAAAAGTAGGGAAAAGGGGCAGGAAAATGTAAAGACTGGAGAAAGTAGCAAAAGGGAGTACACCCCAGAAGCTTGCAAAAGAAGAGTAGTGGTGGAAAAAGAAAACCAGAGGGTTACTAGATAAGAATCACTGCGACAGAGTGAGCGATTCTACCATCTCCTTTTTGACCCAGCAGTTCTGATAGAAACTAGACAATAAAAATTGGAAAGGGGTGTGCAGAAGGGATGAATTTTTACAGCTGTATGTGATGTACATTTGTCTGCTTTCAAGTTAAACTTTTCTCTCTCTCAACAGTTACAGTTAAGCTTGTGAAAATGATGCCGTGCATTTCAGTGATAACCAAGCATTTCAGAAATTTCAGCATTCATTTATATAGGTTTATCTCACTCAATTGTTTTCCTGTATATCTAATAAGAATTTTAAAGACTGATTTGGAATAAATAGGTTAGACTGAGAAAACCAAAACAGAAACAAAAACCTCTGAAATCTTATAAATGTTTGCTGATTTCACTTGGACCAAAAGAAGGGTTTCATGCAGACTTCAAGAGTTGAGATACAGCTTCTACTTCCAGATGCATTATATTCTAAAATATAAGTAGCATTTCGTAATTATGCACGGTGGAGGATTAATATGCTTCATAATGTGCTTTACTCACAAGGGAGCAACGCTTTCTCTCCTACAGGACAGAAAACTAAGAAGTTTTTCTGTCTGTTTCCTGTTTAAAAAAAAAAATCTTTGTATTGCTATGAGAATAGATGCATATAAGATGTTCATGTCCCCAGTCCCCAGAAGAAAAAATTGCTTTATATTCGTAAAATAGGTGAAAATATGTTATAGCAGAATGTTATCTTCAAGTTTTTCTAGATCAACAGTTACTGGCTAGGTGAGCTTATTGTTTCTCATGTTCCCTCTCCATCACACATATCTCACTTAAATATATGCTCCTCACTTGGGTGGAAAAAATGTTGAGAGAGACGTGCTTACGTCTTTAACATAGTAATTGTTCAGTTAATCTCATTTATGGGGGAAGGAGGCTATACTTCACTGATACCGATTAAATATCCTATACTGGGTTCTATATAAATAGCTACAAATGTGCACAATGGTTACATTACATGGTATATTTAACAACATAGCTAAATCAGAAAGTATGAGCTATGCCTTTAGTGATGGGAGTACTAACGACTGCATGCAAGAAGATTTTTGCTCTGCAACCATGAAGGAAATAATTGCTGTTCAGCACTATTCAGCTAAGTTTGCATATCAGTAAAAACACATGCACAGAGGCTCCACCTACATTCCTAGTGCCCTAGCACTGATATGAGTGCAGCATATATTAAAGCTTTAGAAGGTGTTACAGTATTCACAACTTGCAAAGTGCGTGTAATTTTTAACGGAGTTAATTTGACCACTGTCAGATGAAATTGCAATGGTGATATTCAGGTTTTACTGTTTTTTTATTTTAAACATAAAGTACCATAGGTGGCAGTTTACAGATTTATGGGAGGACTACTTCTGCTGAGGTTTTAAATCTTGTGGGTTTTTTCCTCTTTTCGATTCATTGCAGATATAAATATATAAAGCAAATTTTTTTTTTATGTTTTAGATGGAAGACTTTATTTGAAAACTACTGTCATGTATTGAATTTTTCCTGCTGAAGATACCTGTGCTACGGTAAAGAACTTTGCAGTAAGACATTGGCTTGTAAGGAGTTCTGTGGAAACAAAGCGTTTTCAAGGCAACTTCCTCAACTTCATTTATCAATGTTCTTCAAAAATGTAAAGAATTCTGCAAGAGTGTCCTCCTTTGGTTATCTCCTGTGGCTCGACTCGGAGACCTAGAGAATGTTTGTAAATGTACAGTAGCACTCTTCTTACAGTGAAAATCTGCGTCTCTGTGCCGGACTATTGTATCCAAAACTACAGGCGGGTCAGAACAAGGCTGAGTATTCCCTTTTTCAGGGAGTGCAGACTCTGTCCTCCTCTGATGATTCTATATTTGAGCACATCAAATGATCCTTCCAGCAGTGTCCAAGTACACTTACAGACTGTTATATCATACCGAAACCAGCAAGACAGCTCAGAAATGAACTTGTAGAGGGCATAAGAGGATTCTTATTAAAAAAAAAGGAAAAAAAAAAAAGATAAAAGAAAAAAAAATTGATACATTCAGTTTTCAAACTATGATTGTGGGTTTTCTTCTAAAGACATTTTTTCCACATGCTTTCCAAGAGACCAACACATGTATGTTAGACTACATTAAGTGAAATGGCATTTTGTGTAAGTGAAAAGAAATGATGAATGTAAACAAACTGTTTTACTGTTCACAAAGTCTCTTTTCCTAAAATAAAAAAATACAATAAAAAGAGTAATAATTTCTCATTGTAAACTGGCAGGGGTTTATGAAATAAAAAGACTTTGCTTCTTATCAAACTGTTGGTCACATGTACAGTATATAACACAAATCACACAAGGAAGGTATTATGTATGCAGTAGAAATCTAGAATTTAGGAGATGAAAATTTTAGATAATATTGTTTTGTCACCCTGTTGGTCAGAAAGACACCTTTCTAGTTTTAACGCATGCAGGCATGTAAATATTTGTCCTGGAGTCACAGTATTACTGAATGAGATCTTAAGCATCTGGTAACAAGTCAGAATTCTGTATCAGCCACTTTTATTTGTATATTGAGCCCTGGTTAGTGCCCTGATTAGTGCACTTTTAAGAATGGACTGTGGCTGAGCAGCAAGTCAAAATGCCAGAAATATTTTTATATGTTAATGTCATATTACGTCAATGTTGCTAAAAAAAGAAAACCTAACAAACACTTGATGTATCAGTCCAATTCCATGTAGAACTGAGTGATACAGTTGAAGTCTATTGTCCCTCCCACCTTGTCTTAGGGATGGGTGGTTATGTGTTACTTTCACTGTCTTTATGAAAGCTACAATATGTGTTTTCACCTTTGTGCTGATAACTGGAAGTAAGCTGCAACACAGTGCTTATTACATTACTAAAAGTTATGTTCTTTGCTTTGCGTACTTTTGGGTTACCCCTTTAAAGACTGATTTTGTGAATCAGTGCTATTACTGTAAGTTTTGTGATTATGCTTTCTTCATCTAATGTTTTATGCATATAAAATATTATTTATTACATGGAAACATATCAAAACCTTAAATGTCTAAGATGCCTAACTTAAAGCAAATATTTCTTTAAAAATAGTTCTGATTGGATATTAATATTATTTTGTCAAAAAAAAAATCTAATGTTTTGTAAACTCTAGCACTGAGCTTCTATAGTTTGTAGGTCTTCCTTGCAATACTGGTACACATTTCTTTTGTGCAGTTCATATTTACTCCACCACAATCCTTTTTTAACAATAGAAAGATGTATATACAAGTTCACATCACGGTAATTTTTTTTAAAGAAATATTGAGCAATATTTTTCATTAAATATTGTTACCTAATACTTTGTAGTGACATTATTTTCTAACCACAATTCTTTCATAATTTTCATAGTTGCTTGAACACATACGGGATTCTGTACTCCAGTTTTTTCATATGCAGTCTTTAAAGGGTTAACAGCTGTAAAGTTAGATGGACTTGTGGCAAGCTTTTGAATCATTCATATCTGAAAGAGAATTAAAAGCCTACAACTGAAATATGTAGTAGCATCTACCATTGCTCTGCTCCTTGCATAGAGTCACCTGTAAGTAGGTTTAGTAGTTTTACAGTATATACTTTCAAGACCTTTGGGAATGCCTCAGTGTTTGGCTTGGTACATAAATGGAAATGTTAAGGATTAAGGGGGAACCAATTTATAAGCTGGATGTTTAGAAAGAATCTTGCTAAAAACAGTGTAAATATTACAGACCATGAGATGTTACTGTAAGTCGAATTTTTTGCCCCTCTTTAGTTACACAGGTTTTGGGTTGGTATTTCGTTTTTGGTTTTTGATTTGGATTTTTTTTTTTTGCATAGATTATGAAGAAAAGTTGTGCTCATGTTATTGTTTATATGCTTTTGTAATCTTAAAGATATTAATGTCTAGTTGTTCTATATTATAACCACATTTGCGCTCTATGCAAGCCCTTGGAACAGAACATACTCATCTTCATGTAGGACCTATGAAAATTGTCTATTTTTATCTATATATTTAAAGTTTTCTAAAAATGAAAAAAGGTTATTACGAATTTTGTTGTACAAAATCTGTACAAAAATCTGTTTTTACATCATAATGCAAGAATTGGAAATTTTTCTATGGTAGCCTAGTTATTTGAGCCTGGTTTCAATGTGAGAACCACGTTTACTGTTATTGTATTTAATTTTCTTTTCTTTTCAACAATCTGCTAATAAAACTGTCTGAAATCTCCCTGTGACTTTATTTACAGTTCATCTTTATTAAATTTTCTGAAATGTATAACATCAGAGGAATATTTACTTTCTAATGGGAGGCATCTAAAAACAACATAAGTCAGCTCTTTGTAATGTGAGGAGAACAATGCTGAATGATTTTATTTAACATGCAACTGCTTCTATCTCTAATATGAATTACTGTGGTGAAAAACATCATAAAAGCACACTCTGTAGTTATTGTTTAACAAGCAGATTTTCCGTATTTTTTTTTCTTGCCAGCTAAGCAAACTGCCCCCATCTACATGATTTATTTATGTACATTTCTCAGTTTATGAAGCTGTTATTTGTACCTTTTTCTTTTATATTGTGATATTCCCATGATTCTTATTTCACAAAGCTTTGTGCTGAATAATGTAAAGTGGACACATTGATGGAACAAAACATATTATTCCCCTAACTACAAAAATGCAGGAGTAATCCAGTTGGTTTTGTCTCAAATCTCCTTCACTTGATAAAATGTGTTCAGAAATTTTGGTATCCTAACACATTCTTTAACAAACAGCAACTATTTAAACAGGTATTTGGAGAAAGAAATACTTCTGGCTTAGCATATCTGGAAGTGTTATTGTGAGGGGGAAAAAAAGGTGATTTTTTTCTAAGGTAAAGATGTTCTTAGTTAAGAACAAATCTGGAAGTAAGATACTTTTGCTTACAGAAAATTCAAAAGTCAGAGATGCATGATTGATTTTGAGTATTCTCCCTTATTGCCCTGCCTTGCCTTCCCATCCCTTCTCTTCCTTTCCCATCCCTTCCTTTCTGAACCATACCTACATGAATGCTTCTGCTTTCATTAGGGAGCAGGCTTGTCTGGGAAAGCAGAAGAGATTAGCTTTCTTGGACCAGCCCATTTTGTTATCCCTGGATGGCCTGGGGACTGCAAGTCTGAGGCTGACAGGCTTCCTGGGTTCCGGCAGGTTGTTGTTGCTGGCTAGCTGATTAGGATTTTGGCTAGCAAATGAGTATCTCTACAGACTAGCAACCTACCTCTGTGTTTTTAAGCAACCCAGGACATAGTTTCTTTCAGCAGGAAGGAACCTGCCCTCACATAAGTTCCACTGTATCTCCATTAATAAATCATTGCTTTATCAGTTAACAGTAGCTGGGATTTAACAGGGCTGAGGTTGGATGGGCCAATAGCTAGTCAGGTGTTGGTACTCCTTGTTACAGTAAAACTAAGCTCTGTCAAAGCTCAGGTCAAAATCAAGAAGAGGTCGCCCTAAACATAGCTTGCCTATAACTTAGTAGTAGGTTATGGTCAGATCCTGAAGAAGTTTGGAGTCAGCAGCTAGATGCCTAAAGTTTTAGGAAAATCCTTGAGGAACTGACAGACTCAACTGGGAAAGAATTTTTTTTTTCCTGTGGAAAGAGATTTAAGGTTGGTTTTTGACCTGAAAGGTGAACCTCTTTATTTGTTGAAGGTGCTATAAATTCTTGAAAATTGCTTCATTTGTTATTTGCTTACATGTTATTTGATACAAGACTGTCCAATAAACAAAGCCTGAGGCCAAGATTTTCAAGCGTGACTACTGATTACAGGTACTTCTAGTTTTGTCAGCCAAACTTCAGACACTTTCAATGCCTTTCATAAAATAAAATGTCCTAGCTCAAGGGTTCTGTGAAACTTACTTCTTCAGTAGCTGCTGTCTAACTCATCCACAAGATACAGGGGAATTTATTAGTGTGCCTTTGCTGAGCTGGAGCTCACCCTGATCAATGACGACGGTTCCACCATCGTCAGCATCACACCATTTCAAGCAGAAACCTCTTTTGTAAAAAGCTTCATTTTCAAAAGGAGAGGAAACAAAGACTTTCTGAAATTCAAGCTTTCAGAAGGAATCCAGTTAGAAATAAAAAAATTTAGGCATCCAGAATACTTGGAAGCGTTGCCAATGTTCACCCAGAGGTCAAATATTACTATGCAGTTTGGGAGAATTTGCACATAATCTGTGGGTAAACATGATTTCTTCACCCAAGTTATAGTAACAATGGTTGTCACTGGGTAGTCCAGTGAATTGGTTAATTGAACCTCTAAATTTGGATCATAAAGGCAGAGCCAGATTCATCTTGCTGTGTACAGCAAAAGGACAAGAAGAAACAGATACCAGTTGCAACAAAGGAAACTCCAACTGGATATAAGGGGGGAAAAATAAAAATAAGAGTGATGAAGCACTAGAACAGTTTTCCCAGAGAAGTTCTGGGATCTCCATCTTTGGAGATTTTCAAACCTGAGGTGAGTGAGCGAGGCCCTGAGAAACCTGATCTAACTTTGCCCAGTTTAAAGCAGGTTAGCCTAGTTGACCTTCACAGGTCCCTTCCAACCTCAGGTTTTTATAGTTCTAGAACTACAAAACTTATACGCACGATGCCTTTATAGACGTAACAATTTCTGTATCCAGTTTAGCAAGGAGCAAAATTTTATCCTATAAATAGCAGTTATCAGATCTAGAATAGAAATTGCTGGGATGTGTTTAAGGATTCACAGCTTTTTGATCTTCCATATCAGGAGGCCAGAAGAATGAGCTGCACTAACAGCAAGATGTGAAAGAAGATACAGAAAGTTAATAGAAAGAGGATAAAAATAGCACCTATTCTAGTGCAGATATAGTTCATTTAAATAATAAGAATGGAACCTGTAGCAACTTTGTCAATCAGTTCTCAGACCAATTTTCTAGCAATAAATAAATAAAAGGCAAAGTGAGCAAATAATATAGATAATATCGAAAAGAACAGCTGTTGGGGATAAAGAAAGTAACTGGACTTAAAGTGAACTTGCCCATTCATTTTTTATTGAGTACACTGGCCAGATAGTCTTAGGGAAAATTGGAAATTATGATCTGGAACAGATCCTCCTTTTAAAATATACTTCCTTTATTTTTTCAAATCGCTTTCTTGAAACTGGTTTGTACTGCAAGGCAACAAACTATTTTGTAAATCTATAGATTTTTCCCACTCTAAGATACAGAAGACTGAAACAGTTAATTTGGCTTGTTGGCTTCTCTGTCAAGTAGGTGTTATCATGCAGGTTGGGAAGCTGAGGTATGGAAAGGTTAAACTTGACATTTTAAAACTGGAGAGGTAAAAGGAGTGTCTTTGGGCTTCACTGTCTGTATCTGTGAAGTTGTATCGTAGTACAAGTATATTTAGCTCAGTGCTGAAGGATTTTGTAGGTAAAAAAGTGCTTTCGTTCTGGGGGTGCCAATTACTGGGTGAATTGCAAAATAGGGAGAAGAAGAAGAAAGTTGTGGTTAGAAAAGCAGGCTAAGAGAATGAGGCTGCAAGAGGATTTTGCATAGAACGTAGGGATGGTGGAAAAGAGATTTCAGCTGTCACGATGGAAGTAAGTAGTGATACAATAAGGAGGAACTGGATTATAAAGATACTCTTTAGAAAGATCTGGTAAGATATAGATGCAGCAAACAAACTCATTTGGCAGGCTCCTGAGCAAGCAGACATTGTTTTCAATTCCATTCAGAAGCAACTAATAACCAGTTGGCTTCTGTTCACTGTGACCAAACTGATGCTGCAGAATCTGGCTTTTCAGTGATGGGATGATATATTGGAAGCCAGAAATAAGTTTCCACATGGATCTCTTGAACAATCTAAACTCAATTTAACAATTGAAGAGGACAGAGATAAAGTATTACCTTCTTTGTGAGCTGATCAATAACAAGCACACCTCTGGGAAACAGATGCTAGTATTAGCCTTTGAAGCCATTTCAGTGGCGGAAGCTGAACAAGTTCACAGGTCACCTTACACAGAACTTACAGAGGCAGTAAATAATAATAAGAAAAAGCTCTAATTCGCAGTTTCTTCCAGGTGAGATCTTATCCTATCTGCCTCTGACTCAAACCTCTACAACACTGTAAGTGTATACATGGCATCTAGTAAGAAGATAAGACTCAAGTGGAGAATTAAGGATTGAAAACAAAATCACTGTCAAAAGTGAAAGTAAGCTACGGACAAACACAGAGAAAAAAGGTAAATGAAAAGGATTATAGTACAAAATTAGTCCATGGATTTCAGAATTCAAAATGCCTAAAAAGAAACTCCAGCAGCATCTACATGCCTAACTCAAAACCGTAATAAATAACCTGCCTTTTTGAAGTATGTAATGTTTACAAAATGTTTCCATTACTGGCCTGAAAGCTCCTTGGGCACTAATAATGATATTTTGGTTCCCCTTTGAAGCACCTAGATGCCTAGCTCTGGCATAACCTCCTCCTGGGAGCCAAAATCTAGGGAGAGCAATGTGATGCAGTGTGCTCAGAAATCTCGCCAAGTGATTTCAGAATCACTGAAATGAAGGAAATATACAGCTGCCGATCACAACCATTTCCACAATTCCACAGCCCAAGAGTCCGGTACCCTATATGCCCTACTACTAGGCTGAACAACATGAGTTTTGCTCTTGTTCTCTTTTTGCTCCCGTTCCTTTTAGCAGTAAGTTGAGGACTCCATTTTTCCCCATGTACATCAAGCTGTAACCGTTTAGTGTTAGCACTCTATCCGGAGAGAAGAGAGGGAGTGTGAACACACTGAGAGCAGGAAGCAACCTGAATCCCCACCTCACACTTGTGCAAGTGTTCCTACCACTTGACTTCAGAAGCGGACAGCCCCAGGCATCCTGAGGATCCTATCTCTTAAAAGCACACTAGAGGTGAGTCTACATTAGCGATTTTGCATGCAGAAAGAGGTCTCTGTGGCATGAATTTGCCTTGCTTCTGTGCTTATGGTGTGCCCTCAAACTCCTAAAGCAGTTTCTTTTCCACCATGACTGGTGGAACCTAGTCATGCAAAAGGATATAATCTAGATTTTGCCATTTGCAATGTGGACGGTCCCTCAGCAGTAGGTGCTCTGTACAAGCTTAGGACTGGCAACTGGTGGAAATTTCATTACTGGTAATGCCATGATGAGGTCATACAGTCCTAGAACTGTAACAGATGATTGCGTCATGTCATACTGTGGTCCTTCCCTCCTTGCACCACAGCAATCAGCAATGGAAACACACTCAGTGACTGGAACTGCTGGTGTCTGCAATGCATTGCCTCCAAAAGGTCAAATAAACCCTGCTGAGGTTCAGGTTTCAGGTGGAGCTGGTAAATCAGAGCTGGAGGTGGGGAGGTGGGGCTTTGGCTTGAGTAAGGCTTTTGAACAGGGGACTGAGGGTGACATCTAATAAAGTGGTCAATGAATGGTATCAGCGATATTGTGCATTGCCACACTTCATCTTCTTTGTATATATTATGCTTAAATTAATCAATAAAATATTTATTGATTCAAAAGAGTTTTTCCTTTTTTTAACTGCCATGTGTTACTTGAGTGGAGACAGATCATGATAATAATAACTAGTGGTTTGCCTTTTAATTTACTAAGCAACTATCAGCATACATAAAGATTATATTTGGGCCTGTATGAAGAACTTGTTTTGTTGTGAGAACAATAGCAGGCACTTACTTTAGGACTCCTACTGACCCTGGACCCTCCTATTATACTTGCCTGGGTAGGTGAGTTGTACAATGCATTTTTCTAATAGTCTGTAGTTGTATGTTATATTCAAGTTTAAAAATACTTCAGCCTTTTAACAAATGCTGCATATTCTTCTAAGTGGTAGTCATTAAAGAGAGTGCCACTATATCATTCCTTTGTATTTAATTTGGGGCAGAAAGAGCAAACTGTATTTTGAGCAAGGTTTATTCCTTTTTCAATTTAAGTAATTTCTTTTCCAATCTAAGCTGGC
The DNA here is from genome assembly GCF_964195595.1 of Calonectris borealis. Lineage (NCBI taxonomy): Eukaryota > Metazoa > Chordata > Aves > Procellariiformes > Procellariidae > Calonectris > Calonectris borealis. Next base: position 176,249,328 of record NC_134312.1, read on the forward strand.
CAAGTTCAATTTAAATTATTGTGTGAATTGTTGGTGAGATGCTTTTATTTGAATCAGCAAGCATTTGGCCACGGCAAATGAGCTTCTGGCAAACAAGAACATTAGTACCAGGGGACATCTTTGAAAACTGCAGTTTGCTTTTGTGCACTGTGAAGAGTTTTCAGTATTAAAAGTTTTCTTTTTTCTTAAATATTGTTCTATTCAGGGTAAAAAAAGCTGCTTTCTTCTTTGATTTTCACCCCATTCTTCTATCACTGTATGTAAGTGTTGTAGTTTAATCCCAGCCAGCAACTAAGCACTACACAGCTGCTCGCTCACTCCCTCCCAGTGGGATGGGGGAGAAAATCAGAAGGGTGAAAGTGAGAAAACTCGTGCATTGAGATAAAGACAGTTTAATAGGAAAAGCAAAAGCCATGCACACAAGCAAAACAAAACAAGGAATTCATTCACTACTTCCCATCAGCAGGCAGGTGTTCAGCCATCTTCAGGAAAGCAGGGCTCCATCACGCGTTAACGGTTACTTGGGAAGACAAAAGCCGTCACTCTGAACATCCCTCCCTTCCTTCTTCTTCGCCCAGCTTTATATGCTGAGCATGATGTCATATGGAATGGAATACCCCATTGGCCAGTTGGGTCAGCTATCCTGATTATGCTCCCTCCCAGCTTCTTGTGCACCTGGCAGAGCATGGGAAGCTGAAAAGTCCTTGACCAGACTAAGCACTGCTCAGCAACAACTAAAACATCAGTGTGTTATCAACGTTATTCTTGTACTAAATCCAAAACACAGCACTACACCAGCTAATAGGAAGAAAGTTAACTCTACCCCAGCTGAAATCAGGACAGTAAGGAATGAAGTTTAACAGGAATGCAGGTAAAAATGGAAGTGCTCAGGTTCTACCAGTTCTTCTCCATTTTGCTCTTTTAACTCAATGATACTCTTTTAATGCTTTTTTTTTCCCTAGCTGATATGATTTCCAAAATACACATTAAAAAATGTTATGTCATTTCTCATATTTGATTAGGATTTAGCAGTGCAATAACTAGGGATTCTCAGTCTGCAGACCACAGAGAGCTCAACAGAAGTATCTACTTGGCTGACAGGATATTTCTGTCAGCCTCCTTCTCAAAGGCAGAACGGGAGCTAGCAAGGACCGAATGAATCATTTTAGCAGCAGCCACAGGTAATTCTATCTGCCATTTTTCTCTGAGTCCCCTCTTCACCTGCTAACCATACATCCCCTGTAGTTCTTCTGCATGTATGCAATAAATCCAACACCTGCAAAGAAACAAAAGTTGTACGTGTACAAGGTTTTGCTTATATCTTGTGCTTCCAGAATACACTGAATTTACTGAGCACGTGCAAAACTACTGTCCTTTATATATTCAATAAGCTAGAGTTTTCAAGGACATGAAAAATGTTCATTACTTATGCAAGGCAATCACCCTGAATGTACACAGTAGGACATCTCAGGATGTAGCACAGATTATATACCATGGCCCTCTTTTGGTCTTAACAACACACAGTCAAAAAAAAAAACCAAAACCACAACCACAATAAATCCCAAACAAACAAAAAGATTGGAATTATTCTTTTAGGCTGTTATAACAGAAAATTGAATGAAGTCAGAAGTTTTCAGGTCATGGGAACTGATCATTCGTGCTGCTGTGTTGTTAGAATGGTCCCTGGCCAAGTGGTGGCCCATCCCAGCTACCTACAATTCTGAGAGTGGTACAGCAGCTAGAATGGGTCAGGTCCAGAAGACAGTTTGTGGTAGTTTCACTTGGGAGAGTGAGGGAGTATCGCATATAAAGAGTCTCTATACTGTTTAGACACAGGACTCCGGAACTTCAGTGATTACATTTAATTTACCGGTATATATCTTGCTTTAGTATAATACCCACACACATTGGCTCAGTCATACCATACCACAAACCACTCCTAAACCACAGTCACATTCAAATTGCATTGCCCCCACTTAGCTCTAATCACCTGCACTTGCTGCCATTGTGAATTGTACTTTCGTATTTCCAGACTCTACTCCAGCAGTTGCCCCATTATTCAGCTACTCACCTGAAGAATGCTTTATCTGGGAAAGGAAAGGAAGAAGGATTCACCCCTAGCCTGATTGTATTTGAAATGGGTGACTTTCATTGTGGCGAATCAGGCTTGAACGAGATTGACTCTCTCTTTCTACTAGGTGGCCGTGTTCCTAATGCACTGTGTCTCAATGCTGCTCACAAGGACTTGCATGAGGAGTGAAGGGATCTTTCACTCTCAGTAAGGAATGGGGTCCTCCAACCTGAAGTTTCTTTTCAGATACCCCTAGCTCTCCTTAAAATCAAGATGCTCCAGGGAATGAATTATTACTGATGTAAAAGAAGCTCTAAGTGTTAATATGAGTGGAATTTTCCCAGGCAAGTGCCTCTTTCCCCTGAATTTCTTCTGAAATTAACAGAATTCATAATTACCTAAGTTCATGCACCCTCCTGTGTCCAGATTTTATTCTTTTTTATTGTTATTATTCATGTCATTCTAATATTCTTCATTCATTTATTCTTTTTTGTGTGTGTGTTTGCATTCAAATACATATACTGAAGTCAGGGTCCTGTTTTGAACTCTTGAGACACTCTGGTGAGAGATATAGCCATATATCAGTCACTCCCAGAAGGGTGACAAGTAACTGCTGACAGGAATGTGTCCATACTTTTCTGTAGAATTGATACCCTTTAAATCCCAAGACCTGGGTGATGGTGTGCAAATTGAGAATCAAGCAGGTAGAATTTTTTAAAGCAGTTACTAATCTTTTCTGGCATTGAAGGAGTAAGATGATTTAATAAACACATGCATGTTTAGTTTGTCAAAGATACGTTTTGGTATGTACTGGGATTTTCAAAATTCATAGATATCCATTTAAAATTTCAGCGGGCACTTTTGTAAAATCCTATGAAGTGCTTAGTTGCATCCTACATCAGTTACATACCTCCAGAAATCTGGCCTCTAGAGGTGAAAGAATCTTGGACAATGGCCCTGTTAATCATTATTTCCAGTATAATGTAACAAATGTTCTAACCTTGAAAGGAGGCAGGGGAGTAAAACCCTAGGCCTGCCTCCTTATCCTTTTTCCTTCCAGGTTTTATTCTTTTATAGCTGTAGCAGTACAAAGCTGCTACAACTAAGAATATGAATCATTGTTGCTATCGTCATTAACATAATGCCCATGTGTAGATTTATCTGCAGACTTTCAGTTTGATAAACTGTTGGCATGTAAATATTTCCTTGAAGAAATTCCAGTCCAGCTGCTTTTGTTTACAAATCTATCTATGGTTAACACCATAGAATGTATTTTGCCAGTATCTGAATTATAATTACAACTTGTTTAATTGTGAATTAATTATAAAAGAGGAAGACAAAACAAAATAATAAATATTTTGCAGATTTTGGAACCATGCCAGCTTTGCCTGCATTCATTTTGGAAATGTGAGGACTTATGCTTGTAAGTCTCCATTCTACTATTCTTGTTATTATTTATTTGTACAATTAATTGTACAATTAATTGTACAAGAAACTCTTTCTGAATAATCATTTCATTGTACTTACTTTGTCTTCAGAGGTTCTTCTGCTTATTCCTTGTTTTACTTCTTGACTTCTGCTTGATCATTCTATGGATTTAATGAAGAGTTGGTTTTGATACAACAGTCACACTAACATCTAAACTGACCTGAATACTGAGTATTTGCAGGTTTAAAAAAAACTTATTCAGATACAGGATCAAAGAAGCTCTGGAATTTCACTTGTGTTTGGCAGCAGGTTATTGGCTTTGCTTGTTGCTATTTTGACCAGCGATGCAGAGAGACGTGCTTTGAATTTATTGAATTCTCAGTGGTTTGTATAATCCTTTGTTACAACTTAATTACAATTTGGTACAATTTGCATGGATCAGCTCTGGAGACAGACTATGAAATTTATTATCCCTAAATTAGGATAGCTAAAAGTTAGATTCGAGCTACATATTATAGACCTATTTATAGCCAATGGACAAAATACACACCTCAAAAGAATAAATCAGTTGTTATCAACCATACTAAACCAAACCAAACCGAACCAAAGCAAACCAAATCAAACCAAACTTCTTCGAGAATTTCATATTCTTTGCATATGTAGATAATATCCTTCCAACTATTTTGTGAACCCTCTAGTGACACCAGTCAGAGCAACAATATACATATAGCTGGGTCCACCACATCTGTATATATTGGAAACAATACGGCAGCTTAGAGGCTCTTGAAACTAGGCATCTGCCTCCCCACCGTGTTACTGTTTTAATGGTACCACTCCCCATAAAACAGGCTTAGACACTTGTTTCACCGGATTAAAATATATTATTTATGCTTTCTATCAAAAATAATGAGCAGCCCTTCTTTTAGCTACTGCTTTATGTATAGAATCAGATGATGAGTGTATAGTCTCTTAAATTTGTTCCTATTCATTTAAGTTGAAGTTCCGAAGGTTTGGTTATTAGCAATAACACTTAAAGATTAACTCTGTTCAGGTACAATATTGATTAACTCTATCATTCATAAAGCCACTAGAAAATATTTAGCTATATGATTCATTGACTTTCCACATAATCAGCCTATGAATTATATGACTAAACTTGATGGGCTGGCAATGTGAATGATAAATTCATTTGGTAGAGTATTTCTGATGTATTTTATCTTTCTCTGGTACATTATCAAAAATGAAACTTTGTCCATAACATTTAGAATATCTGTTGAAAGTAGTTGCTGTCTAGTGCCAGCACTCATTTCTATTCATAGATAATGGGGCAATACTTACACTTTGGAAGGCAATATGTTTCTCTCAATTTGTAATGGAGTCGTGTAATGTCACGTCCATAATGGGAAGTAAATAACATGCCTTGACATGAATGAACGCTTCAAGCAATCGTTAAAATAACTGAGGGTGGTGGAGAGTTACAAAGATGAAGAGAAAGAGTAGGAGGGCTGCAACTTCATTCATTGACATCTCCAACATTCTGGTTTGCTGAATGCATGGTGCTCATGATCTGGAAGTGAATGCATCTGATGGGATAGGAAATTGTTCTTCTGGATTTCTCATAAAATTAGCTCCTTGAGGGGAATATATCATAAATAAGAATAATATTTTGAATTCTTATCATCAAAAAAAATAGATCAATTCAGAAAAATACCTCTAAAATGGCATTATGTCATTGGGAGAGTTGGACTTACGCTGTTGTACCTCCACAAACCTTTCAAATTTGTTCAGTTTACAAATAAATTGAAAGCGAGGGCTCTCTTGCCAGTTCAACCAGCTATGCGAGAGCTTAGCAGGGTTTTCTTCAAAGCACTATTAACAAAATTCTGCAATAAGAATTTACTGAACTATTCTGTAGGTGATGTGTGATTTTTAAAAGAAGCTAACTCAATCTCCTGTACTGATTTTTTGGCAGCACCACAAGCAGTAAACCATTTTTATTTTTTAATTTTTTAAATGTGAAAGGAGGGATGACATCTGTGGAAAGCAAAGGTCACGTTAGAACAATCCCTTTAAAAGCATGCTAACCCCTAAATGTATAGATCCCTATACAGATGAGTTCATGCAAAGGCTTCCCAAATGAGTCTATTAGTACATTAATTTAATAGTTTTTCTTTTGAGTGTAAATAATGAAAAGGTGACAATTCAAGATGTTTTTTTTCCTGGGCGGTTGGTTTTACCTACTGGACTCATTTATCACACTGTATCTTCTCACTTTTTCAGTACAATGGATTGTAGTTCTTCACTTTTCTCCGGTCTTGGTTCAAGGTTCCAAAGTCTCAGGCATTGGGTAAAGGTAGGCCACTTCGATTCACATTTAAGGAGTCATGTAAGCTGTGACTTTCAGATTTCCTAAAACTCCTGTCATTGTTGGTATCTAGAAAATCAGATAACTGAATACCTGTATATGAAAAATCACCTACAGCTGCCTCTAGAACTTTTGGGATGAATTCTACAATCAATTTTGTCTATAACTTCTAGCCTTAATGTGCCCTTCTAAGCAAAGTGAAAATATCATATAACAAAGGGATTTTTTACTACCCCTTCACTATCTCCCTTAAGACTTTATTCCCAGGCTTCAGCCCTCTGTCTTCTGCGTGTGAATGTAGCTATGTGTGAATACTGCTGATTGCATTGTGAGATTGCAGATGATTAAAAAAAGAGTGTAGTAGGAAGTGAGATTTACCTTTTGACTTCTCTTCTATCTTTTCCATCTGCTGTAATACTCACTCACACACACACATGCACACGCACATGCACTTTAGTTTCCAAGCGCAAAGTGATTTTGGTGGTGAAAATGAGTGAAACTGATCTTGCCAAGAGTAATCTCCCTCCACCTCCCTTTCCTTTTCGCAAGCCTGTCTAAACCCTGAGCTGACACTGAAGATGATGCCCACAACTTCCATTCCAAATCCTGAACCAGCAAACTTAGAGCTAAATTCTGTTTCCTTTCAGAGACCAAGGAACAAAGTTACACTGGGAAGCAATGCCACACTGTGCCATACTTTCTTCGTGATGGAAGGAAGAAAACTTATAAGGTTTCTGTTGCTTCTGCAGTATCATTCACCCAAGGAGTAATTTTATGTTCTAGGCTGTGCAGAGGACCCAAAAGCCTTTGGCTAGAAAAAAAGATTAACTTCTGTGTCAAGTCTCTTTTGAGCCATGTAGTGCTACTGGGCACTACACTTAGACCACTTCCTGTGGGTTGTGGCCTCTTCTCAGATCATTCTCGTATGAACGGCTGTAATATATTGAGTCTAATTAGCTTTCTCTTTTACTCTTCACTGCACTCATCCCGTCTCTCCCATACCCTGATCCTTACCCCATTTAAAATTACTTTGTAAACCATTCTTCTCCAGATAGTTTACATCTATTATACATTTCTTGTTGCATTATGAAAAAACAAAAAGAAAGAAAAAAAAAGAAAAGAAAAAAGAAAAAGCTATTTGTCTAATAGAAACTGTCTTTGGAAAGCCATCATTGATCCCATTTTTAGATTATCTTGCTTCTTTAGAAAACCAACACTGATCTTTCAAAATATTTCAAAGCACTACGAGCTCAATCATTGTCTTAAACAAACAAAAAAATAACCAACAAAAAAAGAATTCTCCAAATCACTACCTATTCATTTATAATGCAGAACAGATTTGCCATGGAAAACAGTCACGATGTGCAATGTATACATCTTTTTATAAGAAAGCAAGTAAGCCAGCTATGACACAGATCACTAAGCATATTTTGGCATTAAGGTGGCTGCTTACAAGACTCATATATCCCACGTACAAGATTAATTTTCTTTCAGTACATTTTAAATCATTGAATGGCTACAGTAATTACACTATACTCAAACCATGTCAATCAATCACCGCTCTGAATCAATACGGTAGGTGTTTTTCAACTATTTATAAATAACAATACTCATATATGCCAAAGATCTTATAAAAGTACAATTAGTTAGAATAAAGAGCATATTTGTTCTCGTATTGATTTAACTCCTTGTCATGCTCTGTAGGGTTGCCATATATATGTCTTTCTTTAAATTCAAGCTGTGTTTAACTTCTTTGCAGTGGAGTTTTTCTTACTTGCCTCATTTCCCTTTCCATTCTGTGTTACAGATAAACATGAAGTGAAATGGGTTTATAGGCTTATTTGTTTAAATGTACAAGTCCTGGTTTAATCCCAGCCAGCAACGAAGCCCCACACAGCCGCTCGCTCACTTACCCTCCGACGGGATGGGGAAGAGAATCAGAATAAAAGTGAGAAAACTTGTGGGTTGAGATAAAGACAGTTTAACAAGCAAAGCAAAAGCCGCGCAGGCAAGCAAAGCAAAGCAAGGCATTCATTCACTACTTCCCATCGGCAGGCAGGTGTTCGCCATCTCCAGGAAACCAGAGCTGCATCACGCATAACAGTTACTTGGGAAGACAAACGCCATCACTCTGAATGTCCTCCCCTTCTTTCTTCTTCCCCCAGCTTTATATGCTGAGCATGACGTCATATGGCATGGAATACCCCATTGGTCAGTTGGGGTCAGCTGTCCCAGCTGTGTCCCCTCCCAACTTCTTGTGCACCCCCAGCCTACTCGCTGGTGAGGTGGTGTGAGAAGCAGAAAAGGCCTTGACTCTGTGTAAGCACTGCTCAGCAATAATGAAAATATCCCTGTGTTATCAATATTGTTTTCAGCACAAATCCAAAACACAGCCCCACAGGAGACACTATGAAGAAAATGAACTCTATCCCAGCCAAAACCAGCACAATAGTTCTATAGGTACAAATTGCAACTGTTCACTTTTCACTGGACACCAGTATAAGGAGAACCTCTGGAAAATGCTGTGCAAATGGTTGACTGAAAACATTAATTTTCCACGAAGATTGTGCCTTGCAGAAAGATATGGGGTTAGGGGAAGAAATAAAAAGAAAAGATTAAGGAAACCATGGTCAATATACATTGTCTCAACCATTTCAAAAATTAATTCTGAAGCGTTGCCTAATGAAAATTTGATGGCAATCTAATGCAAATAAACCTTAAATCTGTGTAATGTATCACTTTCTGGATTTTTAGTTACCTTTTTTTTTTTTTTTTTGTGATTATGTATTTATTTCCCGCCCTTGCAGAGTTGCCTGCAGTGAAATCCTTCTCCAAGTGAAGTGACTCAGGTGACTTAACAACTGGCCTATCAAAGTGTGAAGGGAAAACTGAGATGAACCTTCAGTGTTTCCTCTAGTTCTTCATATAAACTAAGGAAATTTTGTACGGCTTCAATACAAAACTATCAGTTAGCCACAATGTTAATTCAAAGCCAGTCTTAAGTTCATGAACCTTAAAAAACCTTTTGATGAATCTCATTTATGTTTGGCATTTGTAATGAAACACAATACCATGAGAGTTCCACATGGTTTTGGGTTTCATTGCAAACATCTTGAACATGATTACTATTACTTTGAAGATATAAAATGCCATGGAGCAAATCTTCACTAGGTATAAAGTGACAGCTCTACACTGAGTTCACTGTCAGCAAACACTCTTCACAATATGATGCTTTAATTAATAAGCAATACTTGTCATTGACCCCAATTAAAATGAACAAAAATGGTACTGTACCATATCCTTTCAGTGCAGAAATATGCAAGATTTATACAGATGATATACAGGGTTTTAAGTTCCATTTGGACACCTAAAGAAATGAACTTTTTGCCTAGAAAATAGATGTTATTATAACTGCAATAAATATGCTGACACATTACTCACTGTTATGCATCCAATCAATATTAGCCAGATTAATTCTTTTTGCTTAATCTGTAACATTTTTCCTGTCAGAACAGCATTAGTTATGCAAAAGTGGTCATACACTGTCAAACTGAGAGACTCATCTTGATTATTCTTGGTTATTTTGAGTATAAGTACAATCCACCCTGACTGTTAGTCTGCCCTTGGGAGCCAAGCAATTTGGCTGTTATTATAATGAGGTGTGGCTCATCATAAGGGTGATTATAATGGAGTCTAAGGGAATAGGGAGTCAAGCCGACTGTATATTATGTTTCATTTTTAAAGACTGTACTTTGGAATAATGGTTGAGTATTGTAGCATTTTTGTTCATTGCATGTCTTCAGGGGTTGAGGTATCCTCCAATGGACTGTTTTGATACTAATAGGAAAGCACGTTTAGAACATGAAAATCCTGTATCTGTTCCTTCAGGCAATTTGTTCAGAGTGTAATTCACATCTGATGAATACTTGGTGACACTGAATGGTCCGGTGAAGACTGGCGCTAATTTTGCAGTAATGCTCTCTGCTGCATCTGTGTCTGAATGGGAAGGTATTTTTCACCAGTTCAAGAACATTTAAAAATCACTTGTATCTGTTTGTGATCATAATATTACTTTCTATCCTGTAATTTCTTACTGAAGTTGCCCTAAAGTGGTTGTAGATCTGAGCTGTGATCTTTATAATCTTCTCTCTTTTATGAAGAGGACCAGGTCCAGAAACAACACTGTTTCTTTTAAATCATAACGCGTTGTCTTCAGGGAAACAAAAAACTTGTCATAAAAAAATTCCATTACAATTTTGCTTCATTCCTTCCTGTGAACAACATTGATGAGAGATTATTTTGATTAAAACTGAATGCCTTAAAGTGTCACCAAAAAGCCAAACAAATTGTAATCACCTTAGTATAGGACATTAAGGCTTTTAATTTTACAGTTATGTGAAAGGTTTGACAAATGGAGTAACAACCCACATGATACAAAATTACCTTCTGTAGATGCTTTCAGTGTATATCCCAAGTGTGCTGATTTTGAACAGGAATTGCTAATTATATCTAAGAATTAAACAAAAAAATTTCCCAAGGTGTGTGTGGAAACGTAATTCCAGTGTCCATGTGTGTATTTCTATATATTGTTACAAGAAGGATAGACCTGTTCTGACAAAACTGGAGCATGGCCTTCTTATTCAAAAAGTTTGGGTATATCTACATAAATGTAAAAAAATTATCCCCATCCCTTTCTGTTAACTGGAGAACATAATATTATTTATTTCCTACTTTACTCTTTTATGAAGTAGTCTAATGGCCTCAAAAATCAGTAGAATCCTTTTCTACTATTGGCACATTTTGTGAATGTGGGCAATTCCCTTTACTTCATTATAATTTTGTTTCAGCTCTTACCTTATCTTTTAAATTTGGACGGTACAAAACCAGACCTTAATCCATTTGACCTAAAAACCTAACATTTGACAACTTGAAGTGTTACAACAGTAATAATAGTAATCGAGATTACTATCTGGAAATAAATGAAGTAATGTATCTATTTATATACATATTCACTTTTTGAAATATTTACCATCAGTTGAATCTACAATTCAAAATAAGACAAGTAAAAATTCTGCAGATCAAAACCAAAAGCTATGTTTGTATCAATCGTTGTGCATGACACTGCTAAATTTTATACCTCTCTGCATCACTGACTGCCATTAAAAGATTGCCATTTAATTGCAATTACTAGGCAATGGCATATATTTAGTAACTTTGTTTCTATAGAAGTTTCTGTGAAGTGTTGGCACATGATGAGAAGCGTATTGAGCATTTTTTGCATAGTAGATACTTTAGAGAAGCTTTGTTTAATGCCAGGAATCTAGAGTTGTTAGGATAAAAACTATTTTGTCATTCTTTGTCAAAAAGCATGTGTTTCACTGGTGGCTACTTTTCATCTCTGATTCAGGTAGAAAGAACACACAATAATATCAGGGAAAAAATATGGCTCATAAAACTACATTTATAAAAATAAAACTGTTGGATGAAGTATTTCAATGTAGAAATCCTCATACTCAGAATTGCCTCAAGTTTCCAAATGATCAAGGAAATATATACTTGCAACGTTAGTTATGTTCTGAGTAGTTTTCTATCCTGAACACTTGACGTTACTGTAAGACTTTTCTTTCTTGTAAGTTGAAAAAAATCCAACCTTTCTTAAAGCTCGCTCCTTCAGTTTCTTATTATCCTTTCAAATGATTAGGTATCAATTGCTCTGTTAGAAAATACATTTAAAAATATTTGAGAGGTTCACTGCTAGGCAAAAAATTTATGCCTCCAAATTACACTTCTCCCCTCCTGCAGGCTATGGAAGTTTCAGTAAAATCACAAACTGTCTTGCAAGAGTGCCTACATTTCAGTCTTTGAGTGTCTGATATGATGGGAGATCTTGCAAATATATATCATCCACATTGCGTTCAAAGCACAAAGTACCACCAGACAGTCCATTTCTAAAGCTAGAAAAGTTCCGCTCTGGCATGTGCAGTGTTCTGTTGCCATATGCTAATAATCTGTCATTTCTCTGAGCATTTTTCTGCATGAATGCTCCACCATTGCTCCCATGACATGCCTCTATGTGAACTGTAAACACACTTTTAAAGTCTTGGAAAGCTTAAAAGGGCTTGATGACTGGTGCTTGCTAGGAATATTGCAAGACCTTCTAATTTAACCAGTGCACTTAAAAGGGACAACATATTTCACTGTAATACTATGTAATGTTGAATACTGAGTGACAACATAGATGTCGATGAATTATGGCAGAATGTAATGACTTCTGGCTACTGCCTGAATGTTTAAAGTGTAGCTGTATTTGAAAAAAAAAACAAACCAAAAACAAACCAACAAAAAACTTCATAGGATAATTTTCCTTACTTTTCAAGGAAAGAATGATCTAAACATCTTTCTGAACATGATCAGAATAAGTAAGTAGGATTTAATATTGAGAAAGTATTGATTTAAATACCATTAATACTTCTTAGCTTTAATGACTGCTAATAATGGTTCCGACACTGCCAGGATAAAGTTTTTGGGCAGGATGAATAGCTGGATAATAATTGTTATCTGTCCAAACCTGTTTGTTTTGGGTTTTGGTTTTTTGTTTGTTTTTTTTTTTTTTCTCTCCCACTTGAGAGGAGTTGAGAGAACTAGCCGTTTCCAATTCTTCCAGTATTCCAGTGGCACTTAGTCAATGTGCAGATGCAGAAATCTTTATCAAATTATACATTTTTGGGTGCATGATGTGGTAAGAAAAAATCTTACATTTCAGTCATCTGAACTGAAATTTAGAATAGAACAGAACAGATTACTTCAGTTGGAAGGAACCTACAACGATCATCTAGTCCAGCTGCCTGACCACTTCAGGGTTGACTAAAATTTAAAGCTTATTAAGAGCATTGTCCAAATGCCTCTTAAACACTGACAGGCATGGGACACCTCTCTAGGAAGCCTGTTCCAGTGTTTGACCACCCTCTCAGTAAATAAATGCTTCCTAATATCTAGTCTGAACGTCCCCTGATGCAGCTTTGAACAGTTACCACATGTCCTGTCATTGGATACCAGGGAGAAGAGCTCAGCACCTCCCTCTCCACTTCCTCTCCTCGGGAAGCTGTAGAGAGCAATGAGGTGGCCCCTCGGCCTCCTTTTCTCCAAACTAGACAAGACCAAAGTCCTTAGCTGCTCCTCATAGGACATGCCTTCCAGCCTTTCACCAGCTTTGTTGCCTCCTCTGGACAAATTCAAGGACCTGAACATCCTTCTTAAATGGTGGACCCCAGAACTGCACACAGCACTCAAGGTGCGGCCACACCAACATGAATACAGCGGGATAATCACCTCTCCTGACCAGCTGGTTATGCTGTGTCTGAAGCACCCCAGGATGCGGTTTGCTCTCCTGGCTGCCAGGGCATGCTGCTGACTCCTGTTGAGCCTGCTGTCGACCAGCACCCCCAGGTCCCTTTCTGCAGGGCTGCTCTCCAGCCACTCCTCTCCCAATCTATATTTACATCTGACATTACTCTGGCCCAGGTTTTGTCACCCTGGTTTACATTGTTTTTCTAGCTAGGCCAAGTCATGTCAGTTATGTGGGATAATGCACTTTTCAACACAGTAAACAATTGCAGGATCGGATCCTGTGCCTGCAAGCAAAAAGTGAAGACCATAATTCACTTTCTGTGGGTGAAAAAAGAATGAAGTTGTTCTTGAAAACATTTGGAAATGTATGATAACTTTATATAAAGTACCTGTACCATGCTTCACAATAGGTCTGCAAAACAGTTACTGTATGAAGTTATATAATACTATTTTTCCATAATCGACATATATAAACAGAACAATTAAAAACAATAAAAACATCTTTTCTCCTTTACTTTCCTTATAGCTCTGAACTTCAACAAAAGGTCTGGTGATTCCTTGTGATGACTCTTTTGGGAGCAATTCTATAGGGAATGAGATTGATCACCCATCAGTGCTGCTGATGTGCTGTTTAACCAAGCTGGTGAACCATAAACTGTCATCAGAGAGGGTATCAGACTAACAGCGTGTATCATGCCGCTTACTCTCCTGTGCACCTAACAGTGATGATAATTCTCTTAGTCCGTTAGACAGCACAAGGACCTGTTAAACAAAGTACTGGAGTGGTACACTTCACATGACCCAAAAAAGAAATCAAATCCTGCTAGGTGGGCTAAGTGGTGACATAAACTGAAGCCGTAGGTCATGGAGCAAGAAGTCTAGTGCTTCATGCCTTAATAGGACTTTGACATACAGACTGGATTTCTAAAGCTGAAGCTTTCTTTAGTAGTTGTAGATATGCTCTAAAAAGGGGTGAGCATAGCTAACTCTTTTGCGCAGTGAAGAAGACTTATTCCAAAATCATGTCAGCTTGCATTTTTTTCAAAGAAATATGAAAAAAAAACCAACAATAAGACTTTAAAGGAATAAACAATATTTATATTTTTAATTATTTTTAAATGTCATATACCTGGTGTTTCAATGTTGCAAACTGTACCAACATGATTAAAAAAGTTATGATTACTAGATAAAGTTTATGATCCAAGGCCCCACACCTATGAATTTTTAAGGACAGAACCTCAAGGGATGTGCACAGATCGATGAAGTTGCACGTAACCTGGTGATTGACATTTAT